>NW_015167603.1:101049-101167 GCF_001447785.1 Gekko japonicus
GTGGTAAGCTCTGGTATCTCATTGAATGGGTGGACTTCGGACCCCAGCACCGCGAATGGGTGGAAGAAGGGGATATTCGGGCCCCTTATCTGCTTCGTGAGTTCCACGTGAAGTTCCC
>NW_015167603.1:101604-154343 GCF_001447785.1 Gekko japonicus
CCCTGAGCAAGAGGCTCTTTAGGTCCTCTTCACTTTCTGCCATTAGATTGGTATCGTCTGCATATCTGAGGTTGTTGATCTTTTCCCCAGCAATCTTAATTTCCGCTTGTGATTCATCCAGGCCAGCATTTCGCATGATGTACTCTGCATATATATTAAATAAGCAAGGTGACAATATACACCCTTGTCGTAGTCATTTTCCTATGCTAAACCAATCAGTTGTTCCATATCCGGTTCTAACTGTTGCTTCTTGACCCTTATACAGGTTTCTCAAGAGACATGTGAGGTGGTCTGGTACTCCCATCTCTTTAAGGACCTGCCATAGTTTGTTGTGATCCACACAGTCAAAAGCTTTAGCATAGTCAATGAAGCAGAAGTAGATGTTTTTCTCGTACTCTCTTGCTTTCTCCATAATCCAGCGAATGTTGGCAATTTGATCTCTAGTTCCTCTACCTCTTCGAAACCCAGCTTAGACTGATTTAATCATTCATCATGGAACACCTTAGACTGATTTAATCATTCATCATGGAACAGACTCAAAGGGTTGTCATTGGATAACAACTATCTTCAGTGTGGGAATTTTCTTGGAGGTTCCACATGTCACAATCTTCTCCCCCATGTTATTCAACATCTGTATAAAATCTTTAGGTGATATCATTTGTTGCACTGCAACTGGATGTCATCAATAGCTGTATATCTCTCTAGCCAAATCCCCTGGTGATGCAATTGAGGCCTGACGGCTCTGGTCAAATGAATAAAAGAGAACAGATTAAAACTAAACCAAGACATGATGGAAGTGATGTGGGTTGGGAAGGCAGAGATCTTGAAGGACATTGTGCCTCCCACTTTCAGTACAGTTCAGTTTACCCTTACTGACTCAGTTAAGAGGCTGGAGTAGTACTGGGTTCACCTTTGCTGCTGGACAAGCAAGAAGTTGAAGAAAAGGATGGGAGATGTGGAAACGAAGCAGAATTGTCAAGAGAATCGAGTTTTGCAGCTACAGATGGAAAAAATCTAACATGATTCTCAGGTTTCAGGGAGTTCCTGAAACGGATCGGGAAGACCTGAAGAGGGTGCTTAGTGAGATCATCACTCCAGTAGTAGGCTTAACAGCAGATGAACTTGTAAACATAATGGAGTCAGCCTATAGGGCATACTCCTATTACATGAAAAAAAATTCGACCTGGAGAAATAGTGGTCAGGTCTTCAAGAAGACAAACCAGAGATGCTATTTTGAAAGCAACATCAGCAACTCCACTGAAAATGGGAAATGTAACCATCAAAACCTTAAAAGACATTCCATTTGAAATTAGACAAAAGAGGAAAAATTACAAGGACTTAACTTCTTTCCTTCAAACTAATGGGATATCGTATAGATGGGCGGTTCCGGAGTGTGTCATCTTTAAGATCAACGATAGAAGAGAGAAGATAGACTCCACTTTTAAAGCTAAAGAATTTTTGTGACGTCAGCTGGGGACAGACGAAGAGTTCAAAGAGGAAGAAGCAAAGTCTATTTATTTATATTTATTTATTTATACTTTAGACTTACTATACCGCCCTAACCCCGAAGGGTCTCTGGGCGGTTTACATGATGCGTTCTAAGAACTTTGAAACCTAACTTGGGCCACATATATTCTGGGGGCGGGGCAACCTACCGGCACCCAAGTGGTGGATCCTTGTTGTTGTTATTCTGGCTTGGTGTCTTCTTTGGCAGTCTCTGATTATTATTATTTTTTTGGACAGCAGACTCCGGTGTCTCTCTTGGACGGCTATCGGCAGGACCGCGTAGGCACACGTTCCATGCTTGCTTCTGGCTTTGGCTCCGTCCAGCAAGGCTCCGCCGTGCCCGCGTACACTCTGCTACCTCCTGGAACGGAAGAGGACTCTGCGGCAGAAAAGGGTGCAGGACCTGCCAGAGTGGTATACGATTTCAGAGACAGAAAGCCAAAGTAAAGGCAGAAGGACTTGGAAAATGGCCTTTTGAAGTGAAGAAAAAGAAGATGATCAGAGATTTCTCTCATAACAACTAATAAAATAACATATAAATAGTGAATTGTTATAAGCAAGAACTCTACAAGTATATTGTGATATTAACACTTATAGTACTAACAATTTTACTAACAGTGAAAAGATCTCCTCCTCTTGGGGTTTTAGTTTATTGTGGTTTGCTTTCCTTTATCCTTAGTTGTAGTCCCTTCCCTAATATTTCTTTTTAGTTTTTGTAGTGTATGCAAAATAAAAAATATCCCTCCGGGGATTTTAAAATAAATAAATAAATAAATATTAACAGGTGCACCTGGAGCATTATTATTCTATGGCCCATATAAAACAAAAAGGGTAATATCTAAAGTGGGCTTCAGTCCAATCCACATAAAGGAAAATTTAGACAGTTATCACATGCAGGTCTATCATGTCATGGAAATACTCATAACAGTACTCATGAAAAACTGTTAAAATTCCTGTGAATGTGGAGGTTCCCCTCAGTCACCATAGCTAGTAGCCATTGATTGACTTATCCTCCATTTATCCATCTAATCCTCTTTTAAAGCTGTTTATCCTTATAGCCATCACTACATTCCATGGAGGCAATTTCCACATTTTAATCATTCTCGGTGTGAAGTAGTATTTCCTTTTGTCTGTCTGTGTAAAGTACTATTTCCTTACTGCCCATCAGCTTCATTGGATGCCCTTGAGTTCCAGTATTTTGGGATATGGAGAAAAAACTCCCTTGTCAACTCTCTCTACCCAAGCAGTATTTTATAGACCTATATCTATATCATGCCCCCCCAACTTTTCAGTCTTTCCTCATAGGGAAGGTGCTCCAACCCCCTAATCTTCTTGGTTGCCCTCCTCTGTACTTTTTCCAGCTCTGCAATGTCCTTTTTGAGGTACGGTGACCACAACTGTACACAGTATTCCAAATGAGGCTGCACCATAGATATATACAGGGGCATTACGATATCATCTGTTTTATTCTCAATCCCTTTCTTAGTAAAAAACTAACATCCTTTCAGAGCTGTAGTACCCTGGATTATCACTTTCATTGAGCTATAAAAAACCCCAAACAGCTACATTCAATAAATAACCTGGTACCTTCCTCTACTTTAGTATATTTTAGAGTTGAACTATGAAATCGTTCTAAGAGAACTGCATAAAAATTAGACAATGTGCTATTATTCTTTTCCAGCAAAAAAGTCTCCAATTTTACTTTTTTTGCTATGTTACCTCTGTGAAGCCTGAAAGTGAGAATTTTTTTCATGTGGAGGTATTGGAATGGTGAAATGCTACCATTACTTCGTCAAGTTATTCCTTCATAGCTCAATACCAGTTTATATTAAATTAATTCTCAGTAATAACTCTGAGCATCAGCATCTTCCCAATTTTTACAACCTGTTTTGGACCAGCCTATTTCCTTTTTTCTTTTTTTTTGAGCCCCTGGAGGGGTTTTTTTATTTTTGAGCCCCCGGAGGGGATTTTTTATTGATTTTTTTTAATCACTACAAAAAACTACAACAGAAAAAAGGGAAGGGAAACTACACATACAGGAGAAAGTAAAGTACCCACTACTGTCTAAAAACCCAAGAGTGGAGATCCTCCAACTAGCTTTAATACATCAAATCTTTTCATCGTTGTTCTTTTTATGAACTGTGTCAAACCTTTAAAATCTTTTACCCTCAAAGTTTACATTTAACTGCCCAATAACAGTATCCCCAATCATCCCCAAGAACCAAAGTTCTCAAAGGCACCAATCAGAGTCCTTCAGCCTTTACTTCTTCTTTTCCCTTCTGTTTTGCAACTTGTAGGGACTTTTCGGGGCTGCTGCCCCCTGCTCAAAGAGTCCTCGCCAGAAGAACCAGTTTCCAGCTCGCCACTGGACCTACTGTCCTTTTCTTTTTTCTCGTCCTCTGGCCTTCCCAGCTGTTCCTTTAGGAATTCTTGAGCTTTCAGAACAGAGTCAATCTTTTCCTTCTTCTCTTTAATCTTAAATGTTATGCCTTCTGAAAATAGCCATTCATATCCAATTGAATTTGTTTGGAGAAAGAGCACAAGTTCTTTGTATTTCTTTCTGCATTGTCTTATTCAAATGGAATATCCTTTAGCGTTCTAACAGCATTCTCCTCTGCCTTCAGGGGTGTTGCCGCTACTGCTTTCAGGATAGCATCCCTGACGTACCTCTTCGAGAATCTTACTACAATTTCCCCAGGCAGATTGTTTTTCTTTATATATCCTGAATATGACTTGTAGACCACATCCATATCATTGAGTAGCAATTCCGCCTTCATTTCTGTTACTGGGGCAAGTACCTCGCTCATAAGTTCTTTAAGATTCTCTCCTCTGTTCTATGGCACACCCTAGAAGCGCAGGATTATGTTGGCCTTATCCGTTTGTACTTGGAGCATTTGATCTTCCAAGGAAGACGTTTTCTTTTCCAATTTTTGCACTTTCTTCTTCCCTTTCTGTGTTGACTCGGCCACTTCCTTTACTTTCACAGCATCCTGCTTCATTACTTGGATCAAATCAGTTATCTGTGTTTGTTGTACAGTAATACTTTGTGTTACCACGGACATCTGCTCTTTGAAGTTATTCAGCTGTTCCAGTAGAGGGCGCATGCACTCAGCTACAGCCTTTGCCATCTCACTGGTAATTTCCAGCTTTGGGGACTCCAGTCAAAAGTCTTTCTTTGTCTTTGTCCCTCTTCCCCGCCATCTTTTTTCCATTTGTTTACTTTCTGAAAGTTTTTTAAAGTCTCTGAATGTGCGCTTAACTGCTTAGCTCGCTTGGGTAAGTACTTCTGGGCAATTTTGATCGCGTTTTCTTCTTCTCCCCCCCTTTCGCTCAACAGTTTATACACATGGGAGGCGTCCCCCCCCGCTTGCTTTTCCCGTTCCGCAGAGTAAGGTAGGGAGTGTCTTTTTTTCAAAAATCATTTCCCAGTTGACTCACATTCATAGTTGGCCATCCGACCACGCTTCTTTCATCATTTTTAATGCCCGATCTCCTGCACTTGACCCGGTTGGGTATGGTGTGTGGTACGAATATAAGCAGGGCTCTGGACCCTGCAAATTTGTCTTAGTTTTGGAGCTGAAACCACTTAATAAACATGAGCTAATCACGGAGCATGGAGACACCCCCGGGAGGTCCGGAAGGTGAGTCCACAAGCATGCCACCATCAACCGGAAGTCCCACTGGCCTATTTTCCATAAGGAAGGCCAAGCACCGAAGAATAGATGCTTTCAAATTACAATGCTGGAGAAGACTCTTGAGAGTCCCTTGGACTGCAAGGAGATCAAATCAGTCAATCCTAAAAGAAATCAACCCTGACTGTTCCCTGGAAGGCCAGATACTGAAGCTGAAGCTCAAATACTTTGGCCATCAAATGAGAAGGGAGCACTCAGTGGAGAAGACCCTGATGCCGGGAAAGATTGAAGGTAAAAGAAGAAAGGGATGGCAAAGGATGAGATGGTTAGACAGTGTTATCGATGCAATGAACATGAAGTTGAGCAAACTCTGGAGGATGACAGAGGACAGGAAGGCCTGATATGATGTGGTCCATGGGATCGCAAAGAGCCAGACTCAACTGTGTGACTGAACAACAACAACAACTTTAGCATCCAGCTCCATTACTGTTGAGGCCAACAGGCAAACATATGGAGTTAATTTACAGCAAATCTTATCCCAGGTGATCAAAAGACTATCAATAACTTATCTATAAGTATAAACTTTTGCCGTTCAGCTTTCTCCTGAAACAACCAAGCCCTTAAAGAAACTACCACATGATCTTAACCTATCCTGATAATTTTGCTGTGGTTGTTTTTAATTGCTTTTAACCTAGTCTGCCAATCATAACAATTTCAATACTTGGGAGTACATGAACAAATTTACAATTGCCTGACCACTATGTTTCCAGTTTTTATGAGAACTGCCATTATCTATTCTTGCAGGCTTCTTTTACCAAATAAATTAATGTACATTTTTTTGTTGCCACATTTTAATCATCTACTAGTACATTTCTTGTTTAAAAAATACAGTAACCAAGGTAAGACAATAATTCTAACTGTAATAATCCTATCGTAGAGTGATAATTCCATCATTACACATCAGTTAAGGTTATCCTTAAGCTTACCAATTACTACATTATACTTTAATTCATATAAACATTCCAGTGTTAATGAAACATAGGTCCCTAAATATTTGATTATGTCATTACAGGTCAATTTATATAAGCTGATTGGTTCACTTAGCTCACATTGTTTCATATAAATTCATAGCACACCAGACTTAGTGGCATTTAACTATAAGAAACAATTATTTGTTCAAGATAATAGAGCGATCTGCATCTGTTAAAAGGGTTTTAAGTGATTTTAACAATCTAAACCACAACTGCAACAACATTATTTTACTTCATTTATATTCTGTTTCTCTTTCATCGACTTAAGGCAGATGACAAAATATAAAAGCTAGCAATCAATATGGTAGAAATTAAGTACAAACTTCCAAAAATATTTTAAAAACCTACAGCAATATCCCCTTGATATAAAATTCCCTTCTGAAAAACTGTGCTTTGCACTACCTGTGAAATGACAAGCAGAGGCTGCATGTGTAAAATGCTTCCCGAAGCTGTTTTAGGCATATGTCTCCTTGCCATTTGTAATGGATTATTTCTCTTCGCATACCATAGCCAACCAATACAAAATAAGAGAGACCTCCTTTCCTCAAGCATGAACTTGAGCTCCATCCACAAAGTATTTCCAGACCAATGGATCCCAAGATTGTATTATATGCTCTCCTAGTCATAAATTTTAAGCTGTTCTTGGTGTTTCCCTGCAGCTTATGTTGTGGAAAAGCTCTTTAGATAGGGACCATTGGTTTGGATGCCTCAAGACCAGACAGTTCCGAATTTCAGCCTGGCGGCTGAGGATAATATGTATGTAATGTACACATTTATAAGAAAATGGAACAGCTGTAGAAATTCTGGCAGGAAGTTGTGACTGATGAGAGTGCATGTAAAGTGCTACATTAGCCTATTTTTCTCGCCGCTATTCATTTAATTAATGTATGATAGCAGAAGAGGTTTCCTGAGCCAAGACTGAACCCACTCCTCCAGATTCTTCTCCTACACATTGATAATATAATATTTTGAGTGACTTTTCTCATTGTGACTCCGTGGTGTGCTTTGTAATGTATTATATACATATAGTAAGTTGGAATTTTGATATACCAGTATTATGAAAGGGAGATGACATAGTGTACAATATTTGGGCTGGGTAATCCACCCTTTTCTTCTAATATACAGCAAAGAGTAATGAGGAAGCCTTGAGCAATGGAGGACTGAGACAGGGTCAATGTCACTGCTGATCTATGTGAATTAATTAATTAATTCATTTCAATTTATATCCCACCTTGCCTGCGTAGGCAGGCTCAAGGCAGTGTACAACAGGTTAAATGCAATAAAACACAGATGCATAAGCGCAATACTAAAAAGTTTCATAAACAAACCTGAGAGGTCCATCCAAGAATCATTTATAATTTTACTGTCAGGATTCATCTGCTTATCCTCCCCCCCCTCCCTTTGTGGTATGGGCAAGTTGACCTTTCCTCCTTTGAAACAACAATGACAAGGATAACAACAACTCCAAGCCCTATAGAATGAAGCAGGAAGTTGCTGCTGGCAAGCTGCTGTGCAACCCCAGAGTTACTTAACTGTGTTCAACCCTGTTGCAGTTCCTGCTGCTCCTCTGCTTTGTCCCTTCATAATCTATTTACTTGTTCCCAGCTTGTTTTCTCTTAGGTTTCCCTGTCATGCTATTCTTTCTTGACCTATTCCTGGCAGTTTTTGTGGATAGTAGGGTGCACCTTTTAGAACACACGATGCTTCATGGATGTTCCTTAAAACATTGTGCACCCAAGGACTACCTGAGCTGCTTTTACAGTCAGACTGGTCTTGATTATGCAAGAACATTGTGTAAATTGTCATCAAGTCACTTCTGACATGGCAATCCTATGAATTAATGTCCTCCAAAAACATCCTATCATTAACAGCCTTGCTCAGGTCTTATAAACTGAAGGCCATGGCTTCCTTTAGATCAAAAACCGAGTCAATGCTAGAAATGCATCCATTACCATTAAAGCCAGGGATAGTGTTGTCCCAACTCCTTCTAAATTGCATGAAGCATGAGACAATATTAACAGAGCTGATAATTACTCAGTCAATAGGGCTCCCTTCTTCTTCCAAGCAGACATTTGTCATGTAATGACCTACCCACCCTTCTATGGAATTATCTAGCTTCTTAGAAGCCAAGCAGGAATTTAGGGGACTCTTATAACAGATTCTTGAAGTGTTCGTTGTTGCCTACTTAATGTTGCTTTACAGATGTGGCATAAATAGGTGTGGTCTGTGGACTAATTTGGCCAGAACTAGTGATGGTAGGAGTAGAGTAGTGAAGTGAATTAGTGAGCACCCAGACAATAACACAATGAAGTGTAATTTCTGCAACAGCCTATCATTTGTAGTATGGAGAGGTGGAGTAGGAAGTAATGTTCTTGAGCATCAAGCAACCCTTCAGTTGTCTTTGTGGCACATTGCGGTAGGGGGACCTTGGTTTGGCACCGCTTGGCACAGTTCATTTGCAGGCAAGGATAAATAAAGCCAGCAAAATTGTGGGCCAAGCTCAGAGCCAAGGTGGGGTTGCCCAAATGATTGTAGTTGCTGGGCTCCCACCCTTAAATATGTTAATGAAGGTGCGATAGAAATCAGCTATTTAAAGAAACTAGTTAAAACCATGTGATATAAATCAGCAATTTAAAGAAATTAGTTAAACACAAGCACAGCTGTCTTCTGTCTTCATTTAGAGAGGTGCTGGGGTCAACAGGCAAAGGAAACAACTCTAGAATGAAAGAGACGTGAAGAAAGAAAAGATAACTTCATACCCATTGCACTAATGCTGCTGTTGCTCATTTCCTTGTGAAGGAAGACAAGGACAATATAATTAGTGCCATAGCTAAAAAATGAAGCAATGAATGGACTAATGATAAATAGGGCACAGCATAGTAAACACTTTAGATAATGCAAATAACTCAGAGAATTGAGGGTAGATATTGCAGAGTTTGAATGTAAGACTTTAATAATTCAACCCTATACTTATTTAGAGAATTTTAGCCTTCCATTCTCTGAAATCAGATTTAAGGTAATGGTGATAATCAAAATAATATAGAACTAAAAATCTACAAATGCTAACAAACATATTTAATTAAAAACTATGTGGCAATGTAAAAGGCCCTCCCACCTTACACAAATCATATGGGATCTCAGCAAAGTGAAAGGCTTTCTAACAATTCAGGAAGTCTGTTTTATAAGTAGGAGTAGCCATTGAAAAATGGCCTAGATCTTTCAGTGACCATACTAATCTATAGGAGAGAATAACCAGTAGGTGTTGGTTTGAGGAACAGAGGTCCCTGCCACATGGCAGGAAAATCAATGGCCTAAGTGCGGCTAATCTGAGCCGCACCAAAATAGAGACGCCGTGGCGGGATCCCACGGATCCCCTAAGCCGCGGCGCCATTGCTCCCCGGCACAATCAGATGCCGGGGAAGATCGGGAGGGGGAGGCTGCCGAACTGCGCATGTGTGAGCATGCGCAGTTCGGCCAGGAGCCGGGGATGCGCTGGCGGAAGGACGTGCCAGCGATCCCATGGCTGGCCTTGATATGGCCTTTCCGGATGAACCACCCAGGTAGTTGGTTTATTTTTGGTGCAGGGTTTTGGGTGGAAAGGCAGGATCGGGGACGGGCACGCAACGCTTCCCAGATGTTGCGGTGGGATTGCGCCCGTTTGCTGCGTCCCCGATCCATCCCTCTCCCGGCCCAAAACCTCTTGTGTGACCGGGGCCAGAGTAATCACACAGGTTGATACTGGGATGGGCCGTCCTGCAGATACTGGGATGGATCCCAGGCCATCAACATGTAAGCTAGTCAACTGAAATTGACCATAGAAACAAGCTGGCAACCAACAATGCAAAGATCTCGAAATAAGTGCAATGTGTGTCAGGCAGCTGGCCACAGCTCTTAAGCAGATTGCTGTGTTTTTGTCAACCTGGCCCCTTCTTGGGCTTGATTGTCATGGAAATGTGGGGGTTGAGAACAAGAATCTATACTTTCATTTCTAGCAACTATGCTGTTATCTTGACTGGGCCATGTAACCTCAAGACCTAACTATCCCTGGGATCCTCTTTCCCCTAAGAATTATATGCCGTTATTCAGGCGAGCTTTTAGCTTAGGTGAGATTGGCCCAGGGCCATTGATATCCTGTTTGATTTAAGTATAATTGCTTGCTTCGCGCACTTAGCCTCAGTTCTGACAAATAATCATTAAGAGTCTGAATCCTATTAATGTCCCAATAAACTTTAATTCTTCTGAATGACTGTTGTTGGGAGCTGATTTCTCCAGGGGCTCTGACAGTTTTATACAGTTGAAGTGTCCAGATTGTTTTCAAGGGCAGTCTCATATAGTCCCAATGGGCTCAGACTGGAGTAACTCTACAGGGGCCAGTTTGGTAGAGTGGTTAAGTGAGTGGACTCTAATCCGGGAGAACCAGGTTTGATTCCCCACTCCTCCACATGCAGCTGCTGGATGACCTTGGGCAAGCCATAGTTCTGTCAGAGCTGTTCTCTCAAGGACAATTCTGGAAAGAGCTCTCTCAGCCCTGCCTACCTCACAGGATGTCTGTTGTCAGGAGGGGAAGGGAAAGGAGTTTGTAAGCCACTCTGAGACTCTGAGTGAAGGGTGGGGTATAAATGCAATCTCTTCTTCTTCTAGGATTGCTCTGGACATTCTGAAAGAAATAATATCTATGGCAGCTGTAAGAGCAAGTGGGTCACTACTTCAATGCTGTACATGAAAACTGAAAGGTTCATAAACTGGCCTGACATGCCCACAACAGAGTATATTGCTAAGAATTGCAGCCACAGATTGAAGTCCTGTTCTTGAGCCTCTTTCCCTTTTGCAGATGAACCTCTTGCATGAATTATGAAACTGATAGAGAGCCATTACATTAATATTGAAAGGCAAATTGCATGAAGCTGACATTCACCTACTTTATTTGTACTCAGTGTCAAACCAAGTCCTTTCTTAGGAAACTAAGGACAGAGTAGGAAATTCTCACTATTTTTCTCAATCACTGGACTTCTTCAAATGCAAGCCAGGGTCTTTATTTCGGTTTGCTCCTCTTTCATCCCAATAAAAAATAACAGTCTGTCACAACTCCTCATTTTAATACATCTAAATCAGAAATATGGTCCACCGACCCTAAATTTCTTTCATTCACTAAAAGTCAAATTACATTAGCACCAGATTTAATCAAATTGAATGGAGGACCTTTTGAAAAAATTAGATAAACAGAGGAGGGGGAGTTCCTTAATGGTCTTTCTGTCATCCATAAAAGACCAAAGATCAGTTTTCACAAACAGAAGATGAGATGGTGTGCTCTTTGTGAGAATTAGGTTTAGTGAGAAGAGAGATAACTCAAAGGTCAAAAAGTGAGCTCTGCACAAAATACATAGGAAAAGGAAAATAAAAATAAGATAGGAAAGGAAAGTGGGAATGAGAGGGACAAGAACACAATGGAGAACCATCCCCTCTAACAAGAAACAAATGGGTTCCCCAACCCAGTCTTCAATCTCCTCTTAATCCATATGTTACAAATATGCTTCTTACAATTAAACATGAATTTAATTGAGTATTTAAAATCAGCAGAGCAGTAGTTTAGACTGTATTAACTGACACTATTATCTTTGCATTTAAAGTTCTGTTAGAGGTTAAGACACTGAGCTGCAGACCCGAAGGTCTGTAGATTGGCAGTTTGAGACCCTAGTGTCACGTGATGGAGTGAGCGCCTGCCAACCTAGCAGTTTGAAAGCAAGAAATTGCAAGTAGATATATAGGTACCACTTTGCTGGGAAGGTAACAGCGTTCTGTGTACCTCGGTGTTCTGTGTACCTCGGTGACTACGGAGAAGTCTTCGGACAGTGCTGGTTCTTCAGCTTGGAAACGGAGATGAGCACCACCCCTAGAGTTGGATTCGACTGGCTTTCAAGCAAGGGAAACCTTTATAGTCTATTTAGCACTTTTAAATCTTAATAAAGAAAACTCAAGACATGACAGCAGCCCTCGTCTGGCCACCCTGGCACAGTTAGTAGGCTGTGCTCTTATCTTCAGACATAAGGAGAGATCCTAATCTTTACCGAGCACCTGTTGGAAGAATGGTGTGTGTGTGTTTTTTTTAATGATTTCAGCCCCATCACTGAATATTGTTGTCCATTCTTGATTTCAGCTTTGACAGCACTAATCATCAGTTTGGCAGTGCACCAGCCTAGATACTGCAAGTGTATACTGGCATTCTTCAGCATCATGGATAGAACATACAGATTGTTCAGTGTCTGATTCTGAAGTATACACCTTTGCAGCACCTTTGCAAGAGATACACCTGCACAGACCCATGTACAACTTTCACATACAGTGTTGTTAAAGGGAAGGCTTTGGGGTGATTTTCTTATTGTAATATCTAAGCTATCTCATTCTGAATCCTGCAGTATTAGGCCGAAAAGATGAAAATCTGGACAATGTAGTGATATACATTTAAGTTTGATGGAAGATGGTGCCATATAATTTTTGAGTAGTCTAATAAACCTTATTCTTAGACATGCATAGATATATAGAGATAAAATCCTATTCCATATTCTAATGTGAATGGAGCAAAAAATTGTCCTTGCCTCTTGCTCCTTGTGCAGAAATGTGATCTTCCTATGTACAGGATGTTGCTGTAGCTTCTAACCCACCTAGGTACCCTAAACTGAACAATATGGAATTAGCTAGCTGCTTCTTGGGAGTCTGGGGAATTTCCTTCAGACTGGCTTAGGAAGAGTATTCTTTTCACCAGTTTTGTACTGCTTGATAGGTTTTGAGTACAGTATAGTGGTAAGTGTATCTAGCTAGGATCTGGTAGACCGAGGTTTGAAGCCCTACTCTGCCTGGAAGCTTCCTGGTTGATCTTGGATCTTACTTTCTCAGACACTAAACTACCTTACAGGGTTGTTGTGAAAATAAATTGGGGGAACTACTGGGGACAAATTGTGGTATCAACATGTAAGTAAATGCATACATAAATAGGCCTAAATAAGTCAACTTTGTGTGCATTTGTTTATTTGTTTAGGCAAACCATCAGTGCCACTATTATCCACTCAGACTAGCAGTGGCTCTCCAGGATCTTAGGCTGGGGGCCTTTCACTTCACCTGCTTGCAGATCCTTTTAACTGTATATGCCAGGGATTGAACCTAGGACCTTCAGCATGCAAAGCTGGTGCTCTGTCACTGAGCCACAGCCTTTCTTATAGTGCAGGTTTCTAGCACATTTGTAGGGTGAATTAGTAAACATTCTAGTGTATCTTAGGACGAAATAAAATTTGAACTTCAGCAGACCATCTGAACTTGTTGCTGAGCATTTATTCTCTTTGTTGTTCTATATCACTTGCGGCAGGGGGAGCAGGGAGGGTTGGTACCTCTCAGCACAGATTTCTGTAAAAGCCCCCAAAAATGAGGCTGGTAGCAATACTGGATAAGTTTAGAGTTGCCCAAATGTTGCAGCCCGCACAGTGGTAATCCATACTAAAAGAAGGAAAATGCTCTATTAATGATACAGATCAGCCAGTAATAAAACCTAGTTTAAGTGGATTGATGTCTCATGTCATGTTTCTAGGATGGCAAGACAAATGTCTTACCACACACACACAAAAATCCCATCTCTAGTATTGACGTTAGTTATTGTTTTTCCACACAGACTCATAATGCCCAAGGTTTTTTCCAACTCACATTTATAACAAATTACTTCTATCAAGTGGACTGTTGACAAGCAGAGTGAAATGTTTAAGATAGACAATTGCTCTTTAATTATTGTTTCTCAAAAATTGTAGATATTCATTAAGAAGAAGAAAAAAAAGGAAATGAATAGGTCCCATGGAATTGTGTTTATTTATCAAGGAAAAGGTGGGCCTTTAAACACTGAAAAGGTAGCAATTTTGTACCGGTCACTTTCTAGTACAATAAATCTGGGCATATTTCTCAGACATAAAGTGAGAAATGTCAGAGGGGAATGAGAATTACTGTACATATTTGTTGCTGAGAGGTAGATGTGTGAATGTAGAAGTCCCCACTTCAGTGCCTGCCTTGCTTTGAACTTGGTAACCTTACATAAGCTACTGTCTCTCTGCCTCTCTCTCCTCATGAGCAATCCTAACCAACCTCAGAGAGCTTCTGTAGGAAAATTTTTGAACACTGTAAAGCACTAAACAAATGCTGTTATTGTTGTTAAGTGATTTTCCCCCACTCTTTTAAGAAGTAGAAGAGCTTTGAAATTGGGGCTGGGAATTGTTCCTTGTTCCCATCCCCTGCTACCAATGATGTTTTATTTCATGTGGCATCATTATCTGCCTTGTTAGCTTGGTCCAGGAAGGTCTTAAATGACTCATTTCAGTTCCTTTAATTTCCCTTGGGAAGTTGTTGCATGTTCTAATAGATTTTACTCTTAAAATGTTTCCTCATATTCAATCTTAATTTCCACTGTTCATTACATCTGATTACCTCTAATTATATTTCCATGTATCACCCATAACAGTCCCTCTCGCATTTCTTATTTACATTTTGGGATTATTTCTAGGTTATTCATTTTCATTCCTTCTGTGGTATTTTAACAAAGCATTTGTAGAACGTTTTCCTTTATAATGAAGCAGGACTATTGAGCCAAATACAGCCTACCTGCCACATATGGTGGCCCACTAGTATGTTTTTAAAACTCTTGGATTGGATAATTCAGAGTATATATTCTTTTATGCATCTCCCATCCTGATGCAGCCTTCTATGCTATCAAAATTATGCCTCCACAGGCCAGTGGATCACCACAAACATAATCAAAGTCAAAAGAGGGAACTGAATGAGAAAAGGGCATCAGTAAAAATCACCCTCCCCCCTTTCCACAATCAGAGTGTCTTCTTCAAGCAGCAAACAGGGTTGCCAACTCTGTCAGGAAATTCCTGGAGATTTGGGGCTAGTGTTGCCAGTTTTCCAGTGGTGGCAGAAAACTCCCTTCACTTCTGCCAATTACCATTCAGCTGGGTAGCAGGAGGAAAATGATGTTTGAAACAGAAGCACATGATTGGCATCACTGACACAATGACATCACTTTTGACGCAATCCAGGAATGACACCATCCCATTGAAAGACACTCTGGCATGCACCCTAAACTCTATGGTTAAATCATACTAGTGGGTTGCTCTGGAAGTGGCGTCATCACAGAGATGCTGATTACAGACCCCCCCCCACACACCCCAATCTCCCAGTTGCCTGGCCATGTCTCCCAACCCGATTTGGGGATGGTGCTGTGGAAGGTGGAGTTTGGGAAGGGAAGGTATCCCAGTGGAGATGTGATGCCATATAGTTCAGCCTCTAAAGCTCCCATTTCCTCCAGGGGAACTGATCTCTGACACATGGAGATTAATTGTAATTCTGGAAGAACTCCAGACCTACCTGCTTGCTAGCAAGCTTAGCGGTAAAAGAGGTTAGTATAGAAGCTCTTGTTTCTCTGCTTGCTTTGGACTGCAAAATTATTGGGCTTTTGAGTAGCTGGTAGACCACAATATTTAGACAGTGGGTTGAATTTGGATGAATGAGTTGCAAGCTGTGTAGGCTTGCTATCAATTCATCCCTTTTCTTTGTACCATCAAGCCAAAACTCATTCATATCAGGTTTAAATCTGACATGTAATCAGTTATTTATTTATTTTTTCAAAATGAAATTTCCAAAATTAATGTTAATTTATTTTCTACTTTATAGATCCTGTCCTTTCGAATAATAAAATGCGTCATGGTTACAAGTCTGCTATAGATATTACTGCTCTATGCTGCTCACCAGTGCTATGGTAAAGTGATTTCAGGTTAAGCTGGTAGTTTACTGAAAAGGATTTGAACAATACCCCAAGTTTACCCATGAACTAGTTGTAACTGTTGCCTAGATACAATGCAGAAGGGAGGGCATAACAATATAGCTGAGGAATGTGAATGCACTGAAACTATAAAAACATCTCTAGTGCTTTTCTTGGTATCCTTGATTCTTATTGTTCCCATCTGGGGTACTAATGAGCATGCCGTTCTTTGAACCCTTTTAGAGGACTACTCACCAGCATAGCTGCAGCATATCATGCAGTTGCTCCTGTACTTCTAAAGACTATGTCTGTGTGGGTTGGTTTACTAGCATGGTTCATAAAAACACAGGAGATGACTAGGTATGATGGCCACATGGTTACTAGCCATGTGCCACGTGGATGGGAGTAATAGCTCTGCTTTTGGTTTCTGCAGGAGGAAAAATTTAAGGGACAGAGACAAGGTATTCAACACTGTGCCAATACAAGATGTAATTTCCAAAGTGAAACTAAAAGCAAGGCCACATCAGGGCAATGCTCTAGGACTCACCCCAAACTGTACGGCTAAAACACCCTGACACAATGATGTCACTTCTGGTTTCGCATCAGAGTGGTATTGTACATTGTGGTGACAGTAAATAGCCGCCCTCCCTACTTTTCCTCACCACCCTGTTGAGCAACAGTGGGGAATGGAGATCCAGGCCATGAGGTCTCCCACCATAGACCTGGTCCCCCTACCTAGTCCCCCTTTTCTTCTTTGGGACCATATATATATTATGATGCATTAGAATAATGACTATTTTTTCAGTACTTTGTTTTGGTATACAGCTGACAATACTTGTAACACTTTGGTACATGTAATAGATGCATACACTGAGTGATTTTACTCTGTAACTTCTTTGGAAACAGATGGATCCTGCAGCAAGCCCAGCTGACAGAGTTTGAAGGCAGAAAGCATTCAGAGGGGAGACAGGAGGAGGAGATGTGGAGCATACCTACTCCAAGAGGCTAGTCTTGTATAATAAACAAAGAGAAAAAATGCCCCAATCAAATACAGTGTTGTTAGTTTGGTTAGGGGGAGGTGGCTTGGGTTCCCTGAGTCAACCTCTGGCACCAGAGCTTCTCTGTCTTGAGCAGATACATTCCAGCCATGTTATCCTTCCTTGAAATTTCAGCGCTGAGTCACTTGGTGACAGGAACAGGTACCAGCCATGTCTGACTTAGGCTCCGGTCACACGGGCAGGAAACTGCGAGGGGGGGAGCGTGGCTGTTTGCCCCGGGGCAAACTAACACACGTTTAAGCGATCAGACTTCCTGTGGAGGTTCCGTGGGTAGGGAGAGGTGCCGATCACAGGACACGCCTCCGCGCAACGAAGAAGCGCGTGGTGCGGCAAACTGGTTTTCTTTTTTTGTGTACACAACAAATGCGCATGCTCCGTTGGGTGCGTGTGCGCATCCATGGAGACTTGGGAAAAAAACTTTCTCGCAAGGGGACATGGGTGGGCACCAGATGCCACTGGAAACGCGATCAGACGCCCGCCCTTGCCCCGCGGTTTCCGGAAACTAGTACCTCCAAGGTACTAGTTTTTTGCTGCGCTTTTTTGGTGGGAAGCCTCGGTTGTGCCACGGAAGCGCTACGCTTCCCAGATGTGCTGGTGAGATCGCTCCCGGAAAATCCGTCTGTCTTCCATCTCTCTTGTGTGGCTAATGTTCCGTGTGACCGCAGCCCTAGTTAAACAGAGCTTGCTCACTTAACTGGGCTCACAAAAATGTGCACCCTCTGCAATGGGGAACTAATGCAGCAGTAGTGGGCACACAGACTGCATATGGCTTAGCCATCTGTCTATGATGTATCAGAGCATTCATTCACAGCCATGAGCCATTCAGGAAATGTAGAAAGAACAACAACAGCAACAAGTTCCAGAGCAATCACAGATGAGAAAAGGAACTTAAATGCTGTTCCTTGTAAATGTGCCTCTGCTCTAGAAATGATTGTTTCACCCTCTTTAATAAGTGGGATAAGTGCAACATGGAATCTTAGATCATTAAGAGGAGGTACCAGTGTTCATACCTACAGATTTGGCATTATTGAGGAACAGTTTCACCTATTCCAAAGACAACCATCTTGGATCCTTGATAGTTAACTATCGGGTATTCTGCCAGACAGTAAGAGACAAAAGCCTCTATCAGTCCTGATGTTATTCTTGATAACAGAACTGCATCATCAGCAAAAAGTAGGATAGAAACTTTAACCTTAGCAATGGAAAGAGAATAACAGTCCTGGGAAGAGACAGCATGTATCATATTGTTAAAATAAATCAAGCATACACCCCTGCTATAGGGAAATTTTGTTGGAAAGTTGTACATTTAACCCATAGTGGATTTAAGCAGTGGGATTAGAATACAGAATCTCAATCAAAGCCAGGAGTCTCTTGTCAATAGATGCTAGTTTTAACTTGTGCCATAACCAGGCACAGGGTATGGTATCAAAAGTCACCTTCAAATCCATGAAGGCAGCAGCAAAGATCCCCCAAGTCTTGGTTGCATATTTATTAAGAACTGTAATGTCAAAAGATGATCATTTGTACCAGCCCCACACCTAAATCCAGCCTGTTCCCTTCTCAGGATTTTATTAGTCTCCAGCCAGTCCATGAGTCAGTAATAAAGGGCCAGAGTCTATAGCTTCCTGGCCACTGATAAAATGGCTGATTGGCCTGTAGTTGGATGGGTCGGCTTTGTATTTGTTCTTAAAAACTGGTATTATGATAACGTGTCTCCAAGTGAGTGGCATAACTCCCGTTGCATTTATCCAAGTGAATTCCCCCTGGGATAAACTTATCTAGGAACAACTACAGTTCCTCAGTCTTTCCTTGGATTCTCTTTATTCAGTTACCAGACAAGAAGCCATAAGAATGATTAAGAAATGTCTATTTAAGTATGGTTATAACACTATAATCTGTAGAGCACAACGTGTTTGTTCTACTCAATTTGTTGGTATTCTTCCACCTGGAGAGGTCCCCAATCACTGCTCATATCTGACTGTCCCTTGCTATAGGTATGCATTTATGATGGCCCACCTTAATGCACTGCCATCTAGAGTTTTGCAAGGGAGGTATCTTAAAATATCATAATCTAATAGAGAATGCAATTGTGCAGGTAGTGTAGACACCCTGTATCATATGATCTTTGAATGCAATCATTTTTCTGAGCCTAGAAATCTTTTAATTCTTCCTCTGCTCCAGAATATAGATCATATGAAGAGAAGAAGAAGAGATTGGATTTGTATCCTTCCTTCCTTCCTTCCTTCCTTCCTTCCTTCCTTCCTTCCTTCCTTCCTTCCTTCCTTCCTTTCGCCTTAAGAATTCTGGAGAACTCAAAAGCTTGACCTCTGTTATGTGACATATGGTTGGTCCTAATAATACATATCCTGTATTCTATGGCTGTTCTGTACCTTCATGTGGATGTAATCCAACTTCACCAGAAAAGGGTGGAGGTGGAATAAATCCTTTGCCTTTTTGTAGGAAAAAGGGTCATAAATGGGGGTGTGATTGCAATGCTGTTGGGTGCCTTGCCCCCTCCCCTTCTTTCTCTGATGGGCAGAATCCAGGGAACACAGAGTGCTTTCACTTGCACTTGCCAACAGGGTACTCCCCTGAGCAAATGTTTAAAAGGCTCCAGAATATTTAGATGCAATAATTCAGAGCAAGAGGTGTCACTTATTAAAGAATTTTAAATGAAGTAAATACTGTAAGAGTTTTGATGTTTTAAGCATGTTTGTATTTTGAGTAAAAAAATATTGCCAATGGGGTCCTTTATGAAGTTTATATTTCTGGTATTTGGCATTACATTTTATGGTACACATGGCCCGGCCTGACAAAGAGACACTTATGTTAGATCTGGCCCATGTAACAAATGAGTTTGACACCCCTGGACTAGATTTTGCTATATTTTAGTAAACTGTTTAAAACTAAACAAAGAACTTTAAGAAGCAGTATGAGGTAGAGAGATGGTTTTGCCTGTTGGGTCAGGAGTAAGCTATAGCATGTGAGGATGGACATAGAGGTAGAAATAGCATTTACACATGTCCCTTGGTTTGGTCTGTCTGCTGGATGAGGCCAGCTCTTCTCCCTACTGCATAAAATAAATGTAAATGCAAAAGGGGGGGGCTTGACATGGTGGATTGCCCCAGCTGTATTTGGTGGTGCAGAATACAAACTTGAAAAACCAGAGTACTGGTGTGCATTATTAACACTATGCCAACTCTGTTAATCCCATTGGGCAATCCTATTTGTTCCAGTGGTACATAAGGAGAACTCTTGTGTGTAGTTTTCTCATAAAGTAAAAACCAAATACTTGTACGATGTGTGGACTTATTTTTAGCCATCATATGACACCAGTTTTTGATATTATTTTTACAGTTTAAGTGAAAAATGAATATTTTATACTGCTGATTAGCAGATGAGGAAATGTGTTGGTTTCTCAAATTCAATATACGTTTAAACATACACTATTAATTACAGTCCCTGAAGAGTAACTAATGGTTGAAACAAAATCAATACGATTAAGTAAATGACAGTAAACAACAAGGAACAACATAATCAAGAAATGTATGAACCTCTGAAAACTATTAATCATTTCACCAAGTATTTACGGGTCTGTTTCACATTAACAGATCATATGGCTGATCAATAATTAGTGAAGCAGTTATTAATTATGCATAGGATTTTAAGATGTTGCATCTAAATGCAGTAACTGAAACAGCTGACTAAAATGTCATTAAATGTTGTTAAATAGAATTTTAACAAATTCTATTTTGATTGGCACTGAATAATTTGATCGACACTAAATAATTTAGTATGACACAGACTAAAGAGTGGTGAATCTTAACATAAAATACTGTTGCACTGTTAGACTATATTCTCTTTCACAGTGTAAGTGTGCTGACCACCTGCCTCTCAGGAGGGGTTGTTTCAACCAGCAATGGACCCCATAGGGGTATCCCAGGAGTCCATATACCAGGCATCTTGACATGAGTGGACACAAAGATGGATGCTGGGACTGGCAGGCCCCATAATCATGTCTAGGCAGTGACCCTGGGAAGCACATGAGACCTTGTTCTGACAGCTGCGACTCTCCCTCCACCCTGCTGACATCTGCATACTCTGGACAATGGATTTACCTTGCCCCAAAATTACTTCTTTCAATCGCTAATCCTATCAATCTTGCCTCAGCCTTCCTCCCCACATTTCCTTCATAATGAAAAGTCCTGACTTCTGCTCCTTTCCCACACCCCAAATTCGAGATGGTTCATCAAGCAGTATTGTTTCAATTTTGATTAGTTTAAATTAGCAATCCAGTAGTCCTTCAACCACCGGAGAAGTAATCAGGAACCCAACCAAAATTGCATTTTGCATCCAGAAGAGAACCTCTGGTCTCTTTTGTCCACTCCTGGGAACTCTATGCAGTGTTTCCAAACACTGTTTTATCCCTGATTAATCTCATCAATGTTTCCTTCTGAGGAACCCCTCACATTAGCAAGCCCTCTGGAAACGTGTTTGGGTATGACTAGCCCAGTACAACTCCATTGCTGTGTTCGTGTTAACTTGGGTGCCTACCAACATGTACCCCCTCTTCATGAAGCACTGGTCATTTTGCCATTTCTCTTTCTTCATTAACATCTTCAAGAAAGGTAGCTATCACCTCAACCCCTGCTATTCTCCCATTCCTCTCTTTAATTTCCATAGACCTTGAATGTGCGTATGTTCCATGTGTGCTCTTTGTATGTTAAATTCCTTAATTTCTCTTCAATAAAACATCCTTTATTTTACCCTTGGACTGGATATTGAGAGCTCTCATAAAGAGAAAGATCCTCATAAACATATGTAGGAGATCCCCGCTAAAACCCCACCTCTTGCTGACGCCTGCCATTTAGCTAAATTTCACCAGAAACTGAAAGCAGTGATTCAGTTTTTTAAATCTATGCTGGTAGGGGTAACAATAGTTGTTAGAGCACAGAGACCATTGTGCCAGTGCTTTATAAATAGTCTCTGCCTTCCTGGTACAGTAAGCTGTTTTAGGGTTGCCAGGTCTTACTTGGCTGCTGGCGGTGTGTGTGTGTGTGTGTCCTGGTCCTTCTCCGGGACTTCTTTGGTGTGATGACATCACCCAGAAGTGACATCATCATGCAGGGCATGTTGTGGGGGGACTCTCTATCACTCAAGGAAAAAAACCTTATCTTACAGAAACAATTTTGGCTGTCCCCAAAATTCTGCAGATGTGGCATCTTCAGATAACCCTTCATATTCAAATTTCATTTTAATAAATTTTTAGCACAGAAAGTTTACCTTCAAAGCCCCCACCTCTTGTGTACGTGACATCAGTGCGCTGGGCACATTGGCATGAACAGGTTGCTTTGGGAGTGGGGCCAGATCGGGGCCGGCAGATCTGGGAGCCTGAAAGTGGGCAAACCCCCAACCTTGTCAGGGGAATGGCAGCCCTATGCTACTTACTACTAACCCACCCACCAACCTGTGGAGCAAAATGGGATTCGCTGGTTGCCATTCAGAGATGAACAGGAATTTTGTATCCCCTATGACTGGCACAGGTACAGGACCATTCCTCCCCCCTTTTTGTATTGCTCTTGGGTTTGTGCCATAAATAGGCCTACTCTTTGGACTGGTTAGGCCATAGTTAGGGATGAGTGGCATGGACAGGTTCCTCAATAGAGGTATGCTGAACTGGGAAGAATTCTGAGATATCAGAAGATGATAGGACATTTCTGAAACAGCCTATCATTAATTGTATGTCAGGGTTGGTTGTGGAGGGAATGCCCTTGAGGCTGAAGCCCGTAGGTGTCTGTTTGGTATGTTGAGGGAGGGGGAATAAGAAATGGAATCTCTTAGCACAACTGATGCGCAGGTAAGGATAAACAGTGAGGATACTGGCCAAGGTTAGACTCCCATGGCTCGTAGCCACTGAGCTAACTACTTACAACCGGTCATAAACACAGATAAAAGTAGAGAAGTGTATGGTGCAGAACAGCAATTTAAATAACGTTGTGAAACCCAAACATGTTGTCTCATGTTTTCATGGGGGTCAGGGTTGACAGTACAACTGGTGTTTCTTTTTTTCCTCATAATATTTACATGTGTCTCTTTTTCTTGTTCCTGGTCATAGTCTGCTAGAGTAGAAGGAAGGTGAAGACAGAGCACTGTCAGCCTTAGAACAAAACTACAATGAGGGAAATGTTAAGCATACTAGTGTTTGACAACAAAATCTGTGCTGACTTTATAAAAGGGTATTTTGGCCAAGTAACCAGATAATGCCAAAGAAAACTCATATATCATCTATTGAAAAAAGGTTTGCTGATCTACCATTAGAATAAGGATGGGCACACACTGAACCATGAAACAAAATTTGTCATGAATTTTACCCTGTTCATGGTTCATGAACACAAGTTCATGATGGGTCTACCATCACAAACTTCCATGAACTTTTAGAGCAGTTTGTGGGTGGAGCAGAAAGCAGGGGTTTAAAGGGATACTATTTTTATTCACAAATCACAAGTTCTATGTAGAATTTATCTTTAAAAATGAATTTCCCATGAGAAACATGGCATATTTTGGCTTCTGGCAAAACTCCACGAATTTTTAGTTGAAGGAACCTCTGAAGTTGCTCCTAATTTCACTATAGGCAAAATATAGTGATAAACATATTTATCCTACGGAGTGCAACACACATGAGAGCCCTGCTGGATCAGGCTAGTGGTCTATCTAGTCAAGCATCCTGTCACACAAGTGGCCAACCAGGTACTTGGGGTGGTGGTGAACAACAGGGCATAGATCTCAAAGGCTTTCATGATGTTGCCTCCTGGCACTGCTAATTTCTCAAAGTGCTGGATATGCTTAGCAGAGCAATGATGCACAGCAGAAAAATGATGCAGACAGAGACACGTGTGTTTAGCTTGTAAGAAAAATATAAAGTTTACTAAAGATTAGGAAGGGTTACATGGAAGAAAATAAACAGCCTAACTAGTTCTAAGCTTCATTTTGCTTGTTCATTTGCCCAAACATGTGTGTGGGTGAGAACAAAGGGGAGAAAGTTTACTCCCAAAGGCCCCCACCTCTTGTGTATGTGACAAACTGCATGTAGCATCCTCAATATATTGATCAGCCAATAGACATTTCCAAACTCATTGCATTAGGAATAGTACCTCCTATTCTCTGGCAGGAGAAACACACCCAACACCTAATTGGTTCCATGCTAACTAGCTAACATTAACATGCATAAACAACAGGTTAACTCTTTCATGACAGAAGGAGTGATTATGCTAGTCTTATAGAAACACTTTTGACTGTCCTCAAAATTCTGCAGATGTTGCATCTTCAGATAACTCTTCAAATTCAAATTTCATTTTAATAAATTTCTAGCACAGATTCAGCTTAACTTTATAACTCCTTAATATGTTCAACCAAGTTATACCAATTTCCTTAATATATACATTTGCACTGATTATGGGCCCCCTAAGAATAAACACATGGCAAAAAAGTTTACAGTTAATGCAGATAAAAGAATCAGAGATACCCAAGTCCAAAGCGAAAAGATTTAGCAGTGAAATTTGACCCCTAATACGTAAATGTTGTTGTTGTTGTTCAGTCGCACAGTCGAGTCCGACTCTTCGCGACCCCATGGACGAACTCTCGCCAGGCCTTCCGGTCTTCCGCCGTCCTCTGAAGTTGGCTCAACTTCATGTTCGTTGCATAACTAAACTTTAAAAATGGTTGTTTAAATGCCATCTTGGAGTCAAGTGGAAGCTAATTACTGGTAGTTGCTCTGATTAATTATGGCCAGCTAGTGAGTTTGCTCCTAAATGGTTTTAATATTTCTAAGCTTACAGATTTCAGCAGATTTAGAAGAGTGTAACTCTACTTAAGATTGCACTGATGGTTTTCATGCAAACCCCTTGAAATCAAGTTTCTTAAAGCAGAGTATATAATTGCTTATGAAGACAATTTTTAATCAGCAATACAGTTACATTTTAGGAGGGATTTAAGGAAGCATAAAGTAGGCAAAATGTTCCTGGTTCTGGTTTCTGAACTGGTCCTGTGCTAACAACATCATATAACTTTGGGCCATAATATTTCATGCCATGCAGCTGCTCTGCTGGCTTTATAAATGTGTGCCTCACTCACTGCTGGTGCTTCTCCATCACTCATGCTCCATCACTTCTGGAATGCCCAACATTTATGTTCATATGTTTCACCAGATATGAGGATGTGCTGGCAGCCTCTGGTAGTGATGAGTCTTCACAGCCAGTATTGCCAATATAACCATCACCATCTCTGATCAAGTACTCACGATCCCTTTTGTTTTGTATGACCTGACCTCATGAAGGATAAACATAAACAGAAAACGCAAACTGTTCCAGTGCAGCCTCCTAGTAGGCATAAACAAATATTGGCTCCATAACTACACTCTCTTCCTCAACAAGTTAATACTAAAGAGAGGGTGGTTGCAGGGGCTTTAAAGTTTTCTAGCTGATACCACTCCTGAAGTTGCAGCTCACTGCCAAGAACAGAATGTCTGAGCTCGTGCGCTGTCTGTTAAAACTGCTAACATCACTCATGACTTTCCCTGTGTCTTTCCTAACCTTTACCAAGAATCCCCCTCTAACAGGAGGCTTATTATTGTGAGCCACCTTGAACCATAAGGAAAGACAGGGTATAAATGTTTAAACAAACGAACAAACAGGCTAGAGGGCAGTTGAGGCCTACAGCATTACCATCAGCTGCAATGACCTATGTGTGTCCTGGCACATTCCCTGTTCTGGCAGAGTTCTCCTTCCACTGTAAACTGCTCATGGGAATAAAGGGAGAAGGAAATGTGTGCCTGTTATTCTGCTGCCTGTCAATGCAGCTTTCAGAGGCACAGGAACCATTCTGAAATCAGAGAGTTAGAAACTATTGTTACTTAGCGTTTTCAAAAATCTATTCCTTATGTCATTTAATATATATGTGGACTGTTTGGATGAGTTGTCTGTGTTAATAACGTGGAAGGCATCTGGGGGTCCTAAGCACAAAACCCCTATAAAACAGGACCTGGT
Source organism: Gekko japonicus (assembly GCF_001447785.1). Classification (NCBI taxonomy): domain Eukaryota; kingdom Metazoa; phylum Chordata; class Lepidosauria; order Squamata; family Gekkonidae; genus Gekko; species Gekko japonicus. The sequence continues at coordinate 127,666 of NW_015167603.1, forward strand.
GTCTCACTCTTGGTACCTGCAGGTCTTTCAGTATCACAGAAAAGATTTTGGCAATATGCAAATGAAAATTCTTTAGTGAATGAATGAATCCATTGGTTAATTAATTAAAATAATGTAATCAGTTTGTATTTCTTGTGGTTTACCATGAAAACAGAGATAACAATGCCTCACTTACTTTGAAAATCCAATGCAAGAAAATATTTAAAATAACTGCTGGAAGTCCAACATGTAGGAGGAAGATAATTTTTTTGCCCCAAATGCATGAATGAACAAAAGGAAATTACTGACTGTGGACAAGAAGCAATATAAAAGCAAAATGCTATAATTTAATCTTTCCAACATGTAAGGGAGGCAAGAAATGAAAGGATTTCTTTGTATAGTATTGAAAGAAGACTATGGGGGTTCTTGTCTATCCTTGCAATTTTTTTGGTTAAAGTACAGCTATTTTAAAATATAAGCCTTGAGAAATATATGTGTATTTTCCAAACCATATAAATGCATACATGTATTTTATAAATAGTGACTAACATTGCTAAGGAGCATCAGTATAGAAAGACCATCACAATGTGCATTAAAAGCTTAGCAGTTTCTTCAGGGTGTTTTTTTTAATGGACATAAAATGAACTTATAACCTATGGTGGAATCAAAGTATGATGTAAACAAAGCTGAGAGAGGATGACAATATCACTGAATGCTCAATATGTGAATCCTGTGTAAATGTAAATTATGAATGCCTCTATGTAACTTTTAATTTGACAAAGTGGCATTTCTAAAAATAGGCTAATGAGGTCTATTGCAGATGTAATGAATTTCTGACACTGCAATACAGAGTTGGCTCAAATATTTCATCTAAAGCAGCATTCAGTGTGAACTGGGGTCCCTTGTCAGTCAAAAGATTCAAAGAATTCTGAAGGAAGCCAAAAATGCTTCAATCAGACTAGCAGTTCTGATCACACTAGCAGTTATTATCCAAACTCCTGTAGTTATACATGTATGAATTTCCTTATATTTAAAGCAGCTCTTTGGGGGCTTTGGATAAAAGCCATTTCCACTGAAAGTCTTCCAGATGGAAAACAAAATCTGCAAATATGTTTCTGAGACCACTTGTTAGATCTCTTCTGGTTGACTAATGACATGTAAATTGAAATACAGAGGCATTAAGATAGCTAGTGTTCAATAACCTGAAGAAGGCTCTTTCACATCTCCATCTAGATATACTTTCTGCTGTGAAATGGGATGTGAAATACACATTGCACAGTACAGATAAATAAAAATGCTCCCTATTCTTATGAAACGATGCATACAGAAAGCTTCTCACTATGCAAGAAAATTGCATAGATTTCTTTTATGTTTCTGAGGCTCCCCTGACTGTCTGCTCTTCTTCTGCAAGAATTTAAAACAAGGGTAAGAGCAGTTTTAAATTTAAGCTAAATGTTCTAAAGGAGAAGTAGGGAGTTTAGGTATAACAGCTTGCTATAGAATGTTTACTCATTGGCTGAACTGATGGGAAATGCTTTTGACTTTCCAAAGCAAATTATAAATCTGCTTTGAATCTGAATATGTGTTAGTTCCAGAGGATAGCCCTATTGGTCTGCAGTAGAACAGCTAGATTTGAGTCCAGTGTCCAGATTTTCAGGGTACAAACTTCTGAGAGTCAATGCTCCCTTCATCAAATACGAGTTGGAATGGAGATATCTGAGTCCTTATATTCCGGTCAGAAGGTGGGATATTATGAACTGGGATATAAGGCTTCCTGACTGGGATTGAGCAAGCTCCGGAAGATGATGGAAGACAGGAGGGCCTAGCATGATGTGGTCCACGGGGTCGCGAAGAGTCGGTCTTGACTGTGCGACTGAACAACAACAAAACAGACTGGAATATAAGGACTCAGAGATCTCGGTTCCAACTTTTATCTGATAAGGGAGTTTTGACTCTTGAGACCTTATACCCTGAAAACATTGCTTATCTCTGTGCTACTGGACTTGAATCTAGCTTAATATCTGTTAGTGAATGTAGAGGTCTGAGAAGTGCACACTGTCACACAGAATGAATGCAATTAAAAAAAAAAAACAGCTGCAGAGGACCATTAAATTGCTTCCCCCATTGAAAAGGATGGTCCCAAGATTTCAGAACCTGAAAAAATGGATTCAAATCCTGAACTGGTACTGTCCTGCCCAAAAATCAAAATAATTATCTTTGGTCCTAAATATCTGAAAGATTGTCTCCACCTGTGTGAACCTATCTGGGTTCTAAGTTCATTTGGATTTTAGTTAGTTTTATTAAGAAACCAGCACGTTGCACCCACATACCTTTACTCAAGCAGTGTTTTTAGTGACTGCTCCAAAGGTATGATAATTGGGGGAGGCCTGCAGCTCATCTAGAAATAACTGAGCGAGGATGTTGCTGTTCCCTTCATTTTTTGCACTGGAATTCCCATGATCAACTGAAAACTGGTGGTCAGTTCTGAAAGTTCTTTTTTTCTTTTATGATGAGTTATGCCTGCCACAGGCAGAACATGCACATCCTTGTATTATTTATACATTAGTATGCGATTGTGGTTTGGTCGTAGTTTTGATGCATGGTAAGCTTTATGTCTTTTCTAACAGAAAAGTGATATAAAATGTCCTGAATAAGTGACTATCCATGATACACAAGGAAATTTAATGAGAGGGGATTTAGAGCTGGATGTATGAAATGGCATTTTGGGTGTTGTTATTATGAACAAGGCCAACCTCATTCTCTGTTTCATTGCCAGGGATTTCAGAGACCTTTTAACCAAACAGTGTTCCAACTATGATTATAGAAGCCAAGCTTCTGCACACACAGTAAAGAAGCAGGTTGCAGGACATAAATATTCAGAAATACATTAGTGAGAGTTTCATACATTTATTGTCCTTTGATTAAACCGTTACAATAGTGGCAAAAACCTTGTTCTCATCCTGCCCTATGGCTAGGACATCAAATGGCTGAGCTAAAAATGATGAATGCTTTATCTAAGGGTTGGTTGGCATGACTACAAGAAGAACATCTGTTTAAATTTCTTTCTGTTTCAGAGAATGATTGGAAAATTCATCATCATTATTATCGACAGAAATCTCCTTAAGACAGCAGATTTGATTGGTTGGCATGCAAGCAGAATGCCAAGCCTGATGAAGGAAGGAAAAGTACAGAAATAAGGATATTCTGAGCAGAGAGACAGATGACAAGACACAGCATTTGTTGATCCAACAATCTGGAGGTATACATGGAATATGGAATACATAAAAGCTATGTTTCTATGTCATTAATTGGCCCCATTGCATCCCACTACTTTGGAAGTAAAACTGATCCTTGAATATGAAATATTTTTTGCATATTCAGTATCAGTGAAGCTTATTTTTAAAAAGGGGAAGAATACTATTGGAACTATCTGCCAAGTAATGTGGTAGCTACTTTTATTCTGGTATCTTCATGTGGAAATGTATTTATATCTACAGGCTGCCATTGTTGTTGCACGGACATACAACACAGTGCATGATATTGCAAAATACAAATACAAATATACAAACTTTAGAAGTTAAAAAATCTTATAAAGCAAAGCAACACAAAACAACCCAGGAATCCACACTGCAAAAGAGAAATTAACAAATCTACTTCCACAAAATTAAGTGTGAAATGCTTTCCATAATTAAAAAAACCCTTTATTTATTATATATCTTTCCTGATATCGGAGGACATGTGGACAGGAGTTAAGAATTAGTATTGTTATAAGGAATCCTCTTAATTTCTCTTTACATTTTTTCCTTGAAATCCAACAATTTCTTTCCCTCTTTTTAGGAATTTGGAGTCAATTTCTAATAAATTCCCTTTTGCTCAAAGAGAAATTGAAGGGGAGGCAGGCAGGGAGGTACTGTAAAATGTCATAATTTCACTTGTAGATGCTCAGAGGCAGGCAATGTCTTCCCAAAACTTCCTATCCTGCCACAAGGGCTGAAGTTACAAAAGGGTGCATTGATTTGTCTCCAAAAAGAATTCAAAGAGAAATGAAAGAGAAATCATTTTTTTTAAAAAAAGAAAGAAAGGAGAATAAGAGGAATCAATGGCTATATCTAAAAAAGGTGGATTTCATAAAAAGGAATCCCCCTCCCAATAACAATGCTAGGTAGAGCCACAGGTGAGAAATAGGGATGCTGCAGATCTCTCACAAACCATGTTTGGCAACTGAACATACCATTTGATGCTCACAATCAGCCCATGAGCCAAACCTGGGGATGCTTGCTTCACACTAAACAATATGAGCAGCTGATGAACAGGTTTGCTACCCAGTAGTTCAGCGACTGACTCTTCTCAGATTTTGAATAATAGCTCTTAAAAACAGTAACAGGCCTAATGTCCTCTCCTTCCTTACAACAGCCCTGCCAAGTATGTCAGGGCTTAGATTTAAAAAGTATTTGCTACCAGACACATTTTTACTGTTTGACAGATGAGTTTCTAGGCAGTCTGTTACCCACTATTCTGAAGCAAATATGTTTAAAAGATAATTGGGTTTCACAATAGTACTTAACATCTGAGCTGGAGGCTCTGAGTATAGCCCAAAGGGTCTTAACACCCTTTCCAAGTTCGAGGGTTCAATAACGACACAACACAGAGAGATCTGTACAAGCTCTCTGACCAAGCTCAGTTCTCTCTCTGTCCCAACTATTCCAACTGTTCTGTTGAACTGCCTGTCAGCAGCGTTTTATTAGAGCAGATCACACATTGTACAGTGAAAACGTTACAAATGAAGAAGCCTCTAACTAGAATCACACTATGTTCTTAACAGAATGTTCTTTACGCTGAAGCTCATATTATCTTGCCCAAATGTAGCTAAGTTCATGCTTACAGCAGACTCATGCAGACTCAGCACACTCTGCACTGCTTGCCAATCCCCCGGTGAGAACTTGAGCTCACAGGAGTTGTTCATTCTCACAGAACTTTGTACAATTCAGAAGTCTAAGTATGAGCATAGAGAAGTGAAGGTTGGGGCTACCATATTTACTTGTACGGAAGATGGTTTTTAAACACTTTTTTGGCTTTCTAAAAAGGGGGGATTCATCTCCCATTTGGTTATATGGATTTTGAGTGTGATCCAAAGGACAGAAACTCAAAAAGCTCCTGGGTTTAAAGCTGTTTAGCACAATATTAGTGATAGCTCTATTGAGTTCATGGACCTTTTACATAGGGATGGATAAGGGTAGATGTTAATTTTAAATGCCCTGCTGGATTGAAGATATAAAACCATATTCCTAACCTATGAACAATGTTTGAGTCCAGCAACACCTTTAAGGCCCAAACTGCATCTAGTATTTGCTCCATTGTTGTACCAAACCCACACTGGAACAGAAAAAGATGCGGCTCAAAACCACAATCAAATACCCCAGGTTAATAACATACTGACTGCAGAGTCACCCCTGAATGGCCATAAAATGGCCATAAATCTATGCAGATAGCCACCATAAAAACAGAGATCAAACGAAGTGAAAGCAGCATGCAGTCTGGACGCTGCTATAAAATTCGACAATCCATCAAAGTGAAAGTGGCATGCAATGCAGATGGGAATTTCTGTTCCAGTGTGGGTTTGGTAAGACAGTGGAGCAAATGCTAGATGCAGATTCAGCCTAAGACTCTTCCTAACCTATGGAGAGCATAGCGCACTGGTGGGACAGTGCATTCCTAAGAAGAGGCAAACCTAGAGAGCATAATAAAAAGTAGAGACATCACCCTGTCTGTATAGTCAAAGCGATGGTATTCCCGGTAGTAATATATGGTTGCAAGAGTTGGACCATAAAGAAGGCTGAGTGCTGAAGAATATATGTTTTCAAATTATGGTGCTGGAGAAAACTCTTGAGAGTCCCTTGGACTGCAAGGAGATCTAATCAGTGTATCCTAAAAGAAATCAACCCTGAGTGTTCCCTGGGAGGCTAGATACTAAAGCTGAAGCTCAAACACTTTGGCCACCAAATGAGAAGGGAGCACTCACTGGAGAAGACCCTGATGCTGGAAATGATTGAAGGTAAAGAAAAAGAGGATGGCAAAGGATGAGATGGTTAGACAGTGTTACTGATGCAACAAACATGAAATTGAGCAAACTCTGGAGGACGGAGGAAGACAGGAAGACCTGGCGTGATGTGGTCCATTAGTTGCAAAGAGTTGGACTTGACTGTGCAACTGAACAACAACAATAACAAAGCCCATTGATTCAACTGGATTTAGCAGGGTACAATTCTGTTTAGGATTGTATTGCTAGTTGGTCAATTTACCTGAGCCATTGCCTATTAGTTTGACGTGGGTGGGTAAAAAAGTTTAAAATGTAAAACAGTGGCCCTGGTCACACGAGAGGTTTTGGGCCAGGGTCTGACTCGCATGGCTAATGTTCCGTGTGACCGCAGCCAACAATAACAAAGCCCATTGATTCAACTGGATTTAGCAGGGTACAATTCTGTTTAGGATTGTATTGCTAGTTGGTCAATTTACCTGAGCCATTGCCTATTAGTTTGACGTGGGTGGGTAAAAAAGTTTAAAATGTAAAACAGTGGCCCTGGTCACACGAGAGGTTTTGGGCCAGGAGAGGGACGGATCGGGGCCGCAGCAAACAGGCGTGATACCACCACAATGCTCACACATGCGCAGTTTGGCAGGCTCCCCCTCCCGATGGTAGCTCCCTCCCCAGCATCTGATTGTGCCGGGGAGCAATGGCGCCGTGGCTCAGGGGATCTGTGTGATCCCACCACGGCGTCTCTACTTTGGTGTGGCTCTGATTTGCCACACTTTGGCCGATGTTTTTCCTGCCGTGAGGCAGGGACCAGTGTGATCCAAAGCTATTTGTGATCAGTTACAATGTGAAGAGGTGCAAAAAAGAGAAAGTAATTGTTTTCTTCTCTGTGTGTACATGTTAAGTGCCATGAAGTCACTTCCAACTATATAACAGCCCTATGAATTAATGACCTCCAAAATGTCCTATTGTTGACATCCTTTCTCAGGTCTTGCAACCTGAGGGCCATGCTGCCTTCTTTTATTGAGTGAATCCGTCACATATTGAGTCTTCCTCTTTTCCTGTTGCCTTCATCTTTTCTTTACCAGTGACTCATTTCTTCTTATAATGTGACCAAAGCACGATGGCCTCAGTTTAGTCATTTTGGCTTCTAGGAAGTGATCGTGCTAGATTTTCTTTCTTCTGTTAACAGCCTCACTCTTCTTTCTTTCTGTTCTTTTTCCTTGTTCTCTCTCTCCCCCCCAGCTCCCAATAAGCTGACTGGGGTCTCAAACTTTCCTGTCCTATAGCTGGCTGATACAAAGTACTGCCAAATTCCAGCCACTAGGAGTACCCATGTGAGTGTCCTGAGGGAGTGGAAGAACTATAATGCATAGTGGTTGAAGAAAGCCTCCAGACATTGGAGGTGAGGCTGGCTTACATAATCACACCCTTGTCTCGACTTGGTTGGCTGAGCTGTGCAAGACCTCTGGTTCAACCTTGGCCACATAGAGTCCTGTGCTCCGTGTTCTCTATGGAGAGGGACAACCATGGCACTCAGTGGTCAATGGCATAGGCTTTCATAGTCCACTTTGTCAAAATTAGTGATTCGGTAGTACCCTTGATTAATTCCTTCTATTATAATATTCTTGAAAATTCACATAGGGTATGTTGCTATGAGATGTAAGAGCATAGCTGAGACCTTTATTTGACAGATGAATAGCCTCTTCAGTGAAAATCCTAGAAGAGGAATTTACAGTTATTTGCATTGACTGACAACATTGGTAACTCCTTGTAGGGGCAGAAAGTTGTTTTAACTTCCTAGCAAATCCCTATTGATGATTTCTTCCGTGTCCAATAAGCTGACTGGTTTGTCATTGGGCTCATTGAATTTGCTGACTAAGACTCTTAAAGAGGCTTCTTTTTTGCCTAATGCACAGTGATTCATGTAGTCTCGTTAATCTCTCATGTACTTTTAATCTAAAACATTTCAAATCTCTGCGTAAGTCCGCCAAATCTTTCTCCAAGGTAGTTAAATTTATTTCCCATCATCTGGGAAGCTAATTTCTTGGAAAGGTGAATTTTCAAATTGGGGACAGAAAAGTCCAAAAGTACTATTTTGTTCTTAATTCAATCTATAAGGAGGGACAAGGCAACACTTAGGTTTGTTGGGTGCCTACTTGCTAACAACCAAAACTGGGAATTTTACCATTCTGAAACATATCTGGGATCCCAGGGTTGACTTTATTACATAGAAACCATGAAAGAAGCACCATTTTATACAAGGATATAATTGAGGCTTTATGTAAGGAAGGGCTGGCCCATTTTCTTTTCTACTGGGGAGTGGTCCATGCTATGAGAGATAACCATTCCATTTAAAGAAATCAACTAATGATCATTTTTAAGGGATAAGTAAAAAAAACCCACACTTTAATCATCAACAGGTTTGATACTTATTCCAACTACAAAACTAAATTATTAACTGACGTTGTAAAACCATGGACAGGATCCAATGTATCATGTACGGTAACATTTGTGCCCAACACCTTTGCAAACAAAGAAACAAGATGCTTGTGTTGAACTAATTTATTTAATGACAAGCTGCATCATTGTGATTAGTTTATTTAAGATTTGCATGCAAGCCTTGTAAAACATTTATATATTATTTTAAAAATTGTTACATCTGTCCAGTTCTGAGGAAGTTCCAGAGGAGAAAAGGCTATGGAGACAGAGAAAGGCAGTCTTTAGAACAGTGGCCATCTTCTAGTGGGTGTATTCAACTGGAGAGTTTGTGGGACTTCTGCTGTAACCATGAGGAAAAGTGGCTTTCCCAGACACTAGGGAAAGTCCGGTAGCAAACGAGTTGCTATGGGCCAGTAATGGGCTTTCCCCTGTGTGATTGCTCCAGCACACTCCCATGGCATTGGGATGGTCTGGCCACCCCAACTCCATGCCATTGTCCCCCCCCCATTTAGGTATGCGCATCATCGCATAATACATAGGGAGCACTCAGTGTGGAGATGCGAATCATTGATCCCTTGTTAAAGCACACCAGAAACACGTGGCAAAAAACCCACCCCAATTCACCCGTGGTTGTGTCTGATCATGCAGTGGCGGGCTGCCCCTGCAGCTCCCAGGGACTGTGTGATCACACAAATGTGGATCAAGTTCATTTGAAGCCAATAGCCTTGCTTCCCCCCCCCCGTGTTATATCGCACATGTGACTGCAACCTTAGATAGGTTCACCTCCAAGAACTGTTCAGTTATTGCTAATGTAATGATCTATCCAGTCTTCTTTATCATTCCTACTCAATTAATTGATTTCTTTTCTCTTTTATATGAAACTCCGATCCCTTCACTAATACCATTGTTTATTTCAATATTTATATTCCACTTTACTCCCCAATGGAGACCATACATGGCTTACAACATTAACTCTTCCTCCATTTTATCTTAACAACATTCACCCTATGACGTAGGTGTGGCTGAGAAAGAGATAATAGACTAAGTCATATAGTGAGTTTCCATGGCAGAGTAAGGATTTGAACCTGGGTCTCCTAGGTTCTAGTCAATCTCCTTTTGAAATGTTGATCAGTGAAAGAAAACTATCCTCCCTTCTTTTTCTTTTTTAAATAATTTTTATTTCAAAATATCAGCATACAATAAAATCTGTAATGCAGTTACAGCAAAAAAGTCACACATGGTTTAACCCATACCTTTCTAAACAGTACCTTATTAACAAACTGACTTCAGTGTAATTCACAAAGCAATAGCTTTATAACAACAGCAGTACTAAACTAACAATTAACAACAAAGATCTCAGCTTTCTTAGTACACATACAAATAACAACTGTGGCAGCTAGTGAAACATGTATAATGATAGGGCATTTGTCCAAGGATTACTTGGTCTATGTATCATAAACCTGTTTTGTTTACCTAGCAAAACCTTCCACTTGTTCATTGAGCTATGAGGATTTTTCGTTAGACTACGCTGGGCTGACCACTCTGAAATTTTATCATCAATCAGGTATTCCCATAGGTTAGTATACCATTGGTCTATAGAGGGAGCAGCCTGAGTTTTCCAGTGCTTTGCAATAATGCACTTGGCTGTGGTTAAAAGTACCGTGATCAGATCTCTTATCAGCTTTTGGACATATGTCTTGTGCCACAAATTAAGGAGAATAAGGGCAGGATCTTTGGGAATCTTACAGTTTGTGAGTGTTTTTATCTCAGCTAGAACCGCATGCCAGAAACTCGATATTACGGGACAATTCCACCAAGTATGCTAGTGTGTGCCCCGGTGACCGCAAACTTCCCAGCATGTGTGTGTGTGTGTGGGGGTGTTCTGAGGATGAGTAAGAAAGTTTGACTGGCGTAAGATACCATCACAAGAGAATTTTGGCAGACTGCATTTGTATTGACATTGATTTGGAAGTGTAGGTTGAGGAACCCCAGATCTGGGACCATTGCTCTTCTGTGAGGGATCTACCTAGATCCTTGTGCCAAGCTAGTTGGTAAGCTTCAACAGAGGGCTTAGTACTTCATCATATTTTTATATATTAAAGAAATCAAGCCTTTCTTCCAGAAGTTTTTTGATGTCAGGATTCTCTCAAAATATGTGGGCAGACTATCGAGTGGGATATCACACTTCATAGAATAGAAAAGATGGGATACCTGTAAATATTCAAACCAGGGAATCTTGATGTGCCGTGATGTCTCCATTTCCGCTTTCTCTAGAAGATGCCCTTGTTTTGAAATGTCCACAAATCTTGTCAGACCTAGCGATCTCCACCTAGTAACAAACCCCGGGTCACAACCCAGTGCAAACCACGCCTGGTTCAAAAAGCTGTTAGCGGAGGACCTCCCTTCTTCAGTTCTACTCAACATGCTTGTCCTGTACATCTTCGGTCTCCAGCTAGCAGTGTTGCTCCAGCTGCACCCCAGAAGAACTCAGCAAGGATCTTGGACAGTAGATATTCAGAGTCGCGGCTGCTCAGAAACAACTAAGAACATTCTGAATAGTGGCATTGATCTCAGTAGGTCACCTCCAGGTGGCAAAAAATGTCCCACACCCTGTTCATCAAATCAGTGGCTTTAGAACAATATTTGTTTGCTTATTTTCCTGTCTTCACTTCTTTTTGTTAAAACAAGAAAGATTTTATCTTCAGAGCAGTGGAAGCTCCCATTGCCAAAAAGGTACAGTAAATTAGTAGTTAGCAAGACCAGATTCTGAAGAGAACTTGGAATGAAAGACCCAGATAACTGGCACATAGTGCTCTAAGTTATGAGAATACTGTCCTCAATAGTTTTGCTGTTGCTGTTGCAAGAAGGAGGAGGAGGAGGAGGAGGAGATTGGATTTATACCCTGCCCTTTACTACCCAAAGGAGTCTCAGAGTGGCTTACAATCTCCTTTCCCTTCTCCTCCCCACAACAGAACCCTGTGAGGTAGGTGGGGCTGAGAGAGCTCTCTTGAAAACTGCCCTTGAGAGAACATCTCTGACAGCTCTGACACAGTCCATACAGCAGGGCTGTGACTGCAGTGCTGGAGAAAACTTCCTAGTCCTGTGTTGACCTGTTGACAATACATCAAAGAACACAATAATAAGGGTTGGGGGGGAGTACAGAAAGAAACTGTCTATGAATTTGACATTGCAAAGAAAGAAGAAACTAGAAGCTGAAGATAAGGAGCTGTGGTACTCCCCCCCTCTCCAAGTCTGGTGGCTGTCTCTTGTCTCTTGCTGGGCATTGTCAGTGGGTCTCTCTGGGCCTCCGAAAGGGAAAGGAAGGGGTTTACTTCTTTGGATTCCTTCACCTTCTGTGGACAGCTGCTCACACAGCCTACAGCTGTGTCTATCATTCCTCCCTGTCCTCTTCAAAGAGCCCACTTTTAAAGAAGTCTTCTAGACCTACCCCTACAGGATGCCCACCAACCTCCTTCTCTGGCATTCTGGCCTATTCCTTGGGAGAGGTGTTTGCTCCCTCTCCCATTCTTTCTTGTCTGGATGTTGGCTGATCCCTCTCTTCCTGCCACCAGTCCCCCTGGCCAAGAAGACTGGAAGCTGGCTGGAGGAGACTATAGGTATTTCAGGCCTACACCTTCTTCCTCTGGCTCCATCATCCACAAGTACCAGGAGGCTGCTTGGAAGTCTACTGATGGAGTCAACTTCTCTGATCCTGACCCAGACCTTTCTTGAGCCACTAGTGTGCTCCTACCGCCTTCAAACTTGTCCCCCTTGTTTCCAGTGGTAGTGGGATGCAAGGCCACAGAAAAGGCTTCGCATGCCTATTAAAAAATTGCCATAAGCAGTCGCTACAAGTCCCCATATTTGGTCTTGCCCGCTTATTCAAGCCATTTAAATAAAAACAACTATAGGTTTACCATTGTCTAGTGTACGAAACAAATTTCATTTCTTGATAATGAATGAAATGTAATTATTTTTTAAAAGGTAACCAGTCATCTACAGACTATCATTGTTGTTATCATAGACTGTATAACTAGCACATTTGCCATTGTCCCAGCCCTAACCAAAACTGTTTTGTTGGTTTGCAAGAAAGGGCATTTCAATGTGTTTCCTTGCTGTCCATGGTGTACACACCAAATTTATTTTTACTACACTTTAATGGCAGGAAGCAACTATTTTAACTGCTCAGATAAACCATCAGAGCCATATATGCCTTTGCTAAATACAATATATTAAGATGCACTTGTACGCTAAGTGGCTATTTAGCCGAATACATCACTCCTTCCTGTCTTTTATATTGTTGCTATACTGAATAAATAGTAGCAAACTTCTCCTATTTTTTAACATTTTAGATAGCATAATGTTCTACAAACAGGATTTATTTTATAACCTATATAAGGATCTAGTAACTGATCCTCTCTAACGCAGGTAGAGCGGAACTATTTTATGGTGGTGCTGTCAAGTCGCAGCCAACTTAAAGCAACCCGGTCAGGTTTCCAAGGCAAGAGACAAGCAAAGGTGGTTTGCCATTGCCTGCCTCTACATAGCAGCCCTGGACTTCCCTGGTGGTCTCCCATTCAAGTACTAGCCAGGCTCTACCCTACTTAACTTCCAAGACTGACAGGGCTAGCCTGGCCATCCAGGTCAGGGCACTCTTTTCATAGCCCCAGAGGTAATTTCGAGGGGGATCGTGGGAGATCGCAGTTCCCCCGGGTGAGGTATGGGGGGGCGGGGCATATGATGAAGCCCCGCCCCTGCTTCCGGCCGCCCCGCCCCCTGCTTCCGTCCGCCCTGCTTCCGGCCCTCATTCAGCCAGGAGGAGGCAGGAGAAGAGGTTAGTTGCTTCCTCCCTGCCTCTCCCCACCCCTGCCTGCCTGGGGCCAGGGAGGGCCTTCGCGGGGCTTCCTTGCACTCCCACCGGCCTTGCAGGTCCACCGCCGGGCCCCTCATGGGGGTGTGGCATATGCTAATGAGTTATGCTAATGCGTTCCCCTAGCTCTTTTTCTACAAAATGACCCCTGCATAGCCCCATTAAAAAAGCAACAATCAAACCAGTCAGCTATTTAGAAGAGAGTGTGTATGGGTTATTGGTGCAATTACCAGTTTTCTGACCTGGGCTATGCATATACACCTTCAGCAGCTCGGACACGGGGACATCACACACTGCCTTTTGACTCAGGGAAGTGTTCAAGTGCTGCACTTTTTTTCCTTTGCTCAGCCCCATTCCCTGGGTTGCTGAAGACCTCAAAAGGAGTTGCAACCTGGTGCTGTTTTATTCATTCTTATTGACATTTTCATGGTTGCATTATTTCATTAGGCTGTTTTATGTTTGTTAGCCTGTTGTGTGGATATACTTTGTGAACAGAAAGGTGGGATATAAATCAATACATAGATAGAACCCATTTTTCAATGGCTCCTCATTCTACTAGAGACATAATCCACATGTCTGGGAAAACACAGGTTGGGTCCAAAGTCCTTTGTAATTGTTACTTGTGAGTTATGGTTTCTCCTCAAATCCTGCACACAAAGTACCCAATTCAGGTAATGAATATGGCATGGAGTTTCACACATATACACCCCACAGCTAAAGGGAAGGGAGCACTAATTTGTCTATAGAGAAAACCAACAAGAATACATATGGATTTCCCCAGTGGGCCAAACAGTGTACCTCCAGGACCTTTGCAGGTCGGAAAAATGGCACAGCGAGAAGGCTGAAACCCCTTCTATATATGTGCCAGAACTGCAAGCTGAATTGGGCATAGCACACAGAGGAACTGCATGAACTCCCAACTCATGTGGGAGTGATACACTCAGGACACAGTGTGGTGATCTTGGACCCAGCTTGTATTCTCCATAATGTGTGAATCGGCAACCTACTGCAACATGCATATACACTCTAGCTGGATAAGATCACTGTGTTCAAGGCTTACATTTTCTTTTAATGGCAAGCCTTCTATTGGCATCTTAAACAATTCTGCTGGCACGTCCCTTTGAAGTTATGAGGTCAGCTTCCCTTTGGTAACACTAAATTTTAAGATTTTGCATTAAAGTAGTGGCATGCAACAAACATGAAATTGACCAAACTCCGGAGGATGGTGGAAGACAGGAGGGCCTGGTGTGACGTGGTGCATGTGGTTGCGAAGAGTCAGACCCGACTGTGCGACTGAAACAACAAATTTATAAGTTAACATTAGCACTAAATTGCTTGGTAATTTAGTGAAATGTTAGAAGTTACTGAGTGGATAAAGAATCAAATCCTCAGTTACATTGTCTCAAACCAGAGTGAGGCAGCATATACCAAATAGTAATCATCCTGCCCCAGCACAGGGACAAGAGGCAGGATATAACTTCCTCGAGCAGTAAAAATGTTTGATAATTTGCTAATGTGGATATTTATGTTTAGAACAGAAAGTTGTGTATGCTCTGCAGTCCACCGAAGCCCCACATCGATGAAGCTGCACTCCAACCCAAAGATTGCCACTTCCATCATCATCTTCTTTGCTCTTCTTGCTCTTCTGGGCAATCTTCACTCTTTGATGTCCAAAGTCTGACTGAACAGGGCATCCCAAGTACCATGCCTTAATAAAGGGGAGGAGTGGACCAGAATGCAGACTGTTCCTCTCAGATCCACTCCAGCCCCACCCCTTCAAGTTGGCCCAGGCTGCCAGTGACTGGCAGGTTTGACAAGAAGACTGGTTTATCTCCTTGCAGTCCAAAGGACTCTCAAGAGTCTTCTCCAGCACCATAATTCAAAATTCTACCTTAAACCAAATTTCAATGTATCTTGTGGTAGAAACATTCCCACAAAACCAAAAATGTTTGTGATGGGAGATGTGTTTCATAGACCCAAAAAGTCAAAGTTTGATAACATACTTTGACGTGAAGTGAGCATTTCTTTTGTGTAGATTCACCTCTCCCCATTTGCAAACCTGTAGGGTTCCCCTACAAAGTTATACTTAAAAAAAAACAAAAAAAACACTGCATCTGGAAGCTAAGATATTCTATAACAAATTTTCATGCATTTTAAAGGGAAAAAATTCTAAAAAATATAAAATCAATGTCTGATATTTTTAAATTTTGGGACATTTTCCTGCTTCCATTCCTCCTGATAAGGTTTAAAAACCTACACCAATAGAAAAAATACATTCCTGCATTGTTTCCTTTCTTGGTCCTTTTGTGTTTACAGAAAATAAACTGTAAGAGGCACCTGGCCGTACTTTGGAGACATTGTTTACTATTGTACAGGTGACAATCTCTTTAGAGAACAAAGTTGTATAGCCACTTCTCTATTATTATGCCATGCATACATACAAAAAAAAAGATAACTTAGGGTTCTACTAACTTACCTGGGGGCATCGTCAAGGTTAAACACACTCATCTCATGGTAGACCCCATGTTCTTGTATACTTGCTGATAGTAAAGCACACAGATACATGCACACATGTGCAGTTATTAAGCATACTGAACACAAAACTTATTCTGGATATTATTAGTTCACTAATAACCATGGTACTTAAACCTCTAATTTTATCAGTGGTTTTATCCTAAAATCAGACTAGTCTCATTCAGGTTTTTGTTACCTAAACCATCTAAACAGTACGTCTACTAACTGTTTTTTGTTCTCTCCTCGTCTGCTTGGATTGGGGAGACTGCACTGAGCTCTCATCCATGAGGTCAATGAGATATTTCTGAAATCACTGGGAATGGTTGTCATAAAGTGTAAAGGATGGGTTCTTGCATAATTAATGCATTCTAGATATAGCTGGAGGAAATTATCTACTATATACAGCCCAAGAAGATTTAAGATAACACCTCATTGCTCTGCCATTTTATACTATGGCTAGCCAATATCTGCAAGAAGCAAAATCATTGCTAGCATCAATAGCCTGTGGGTACAGCATATTAATTATCATAATTACCGACTCTGTAGTGGTGAGCTGTTTTCTAATGCACAAAATAAAATTAATAGCTTCAGTGACTTGCACTGAAATAGTTTTAAATATATTCTGTCATTGCTACGATGTGGATTGCAGCCCAGCCATCCCTGTTTTTGTTTACTTTATCCAGATGAAAATAACTCAGTATATCTGGCCTACGATTTGTAGAAGCTAACATTATTAATGGGAAAGTTTTTGAGAAAAAGGACTGCACAAGGGTACTTTCCAAATTTTGTTTCAAAGTTCCTTCTCTAATTTGCAAGCTACCTAAATATAAGAGAAGGAACTGAGTTCTCCAGCACTATTTAAATATACCAGTTTGCATTCTGTTTGCCCCCTGCTGTATCCTTTGGTCAGACCTGGAGCTCTTGAAAAACCTCTTCTGGTGGCACAGTTACCCAGGAATACAGACAGTTTTGACTCCCAACTGCATGACTAGTGATTTGAGTGAGGAAACTCTCCATAAGGTGACTGTTTGTAACATTGGAAAGGTAACTAATCTGGTAAGGAACCAAATAAGCCTCATCCAAATGTTATTTTAGGTAGTACATTGATGTCTATGGAACTAGAGACATCATCTGAAAGCCATAATGATTATAATCAAGGATTTAAACAACATGTCTATGAAGTAAAATGACCCAAATCCAAAACAAATAAAAACTGTTCTGTGCCTGCAAAACCTTTACAAAACAAAGGTTTCCTGGCATAGCTTTTACATTGCATGAAGCTTATGGGGCATCTTCTTCAAACAAATGGTTTCCTATGGATTTAGTCACCCTCCAGGTTTGGCAACAACCATCACCTCAGCATTCCTTAAGAGAAAATCACGAACTGATAAAGGTCTGAGGAATCGATGTTACTGCTAGGGGTGCAAAACAAGTTAAGGAACAGCAAATAAAATATCTCAGCTGGAAAGGGATTAGAAAAACAGTTTCTAGGACATATTACAGTGAGCCCAAACTTTAAGCAAAACTAGGAACTGCAGAAGCCATCCATAACTCATGCTGTGATTTGAAGAGCCTTTCAAAATGATGTCCAGCTTTCTCATCTGAAAACTGCTTTACCCTTTGGACCAGGAACTCATGTTGAATTGTCATTGCCGGCACTGCCCATTAAACAGGCATACAGAGTAGCAAAATATTCAGCACATGTATTCTCTTTTCTCCAAAGGCTGCCTTACTTAAAGGAAAACATTGATTTTTGCCAAAAGATATACAGAAGGACAATCAATCAATGACAGTCTTGCAAGCAAGCGAACAGCAAAACTACCCCTGGTTTCCTCAATTCTGTTCCTTGAGGTCATGCATTTATCTTAGCAGGGTCCCCCCTATTGTTGAAGAATTTTTCATAATTCAAACAGCCTTCATACTTTTTTAAAATAAAAAAGAATGAATGGTAGAATTTTTGATGTTTTATGCATGAAATGTCCAAAAGGCTTCGATTGCTTTATTAGTATCCTAATTCTTTTCCACTTTTCTCCAATTTCTGAATGGTGCAATTGCTGAAGTTCAATTTTATCCAGCTTGGAATATCAATTTGTCCAGCTCATAATGCTCGGTGATGTTTCAAATTGAGTGTCATGGTTCCAAGAGTTCTTTTCTAGTAGGGATTGGTTTACAGTTTCTGATCAGATGCACCACTCTCCCTACTTGACATCTTGAATACTACAGTACCAAAAGACATTAGAAATTTTCTCTTTTAATGGTGTAAGTTCCTAAGTATGGTTGTATGTTGTCCAGAACAACAGCTACAAAAACAAAATAACAGCTACAATTCTCAGGTTCTTAGGACTATGCTATCTTGTTTTCTAAGTGCCAGGAAGGGAAGAAAATAAAGCCCTCTCAGAGAGGCTTCCAGTAAAATATACCGGCTGCTAGATAAGTGGGAATGGAACAGGGCAGCAGCCCAGAGTTCAGGAACACGTGAAAGTTGGTTGGGGCTTACGCAGTAGAGCCGAGAACTGCCATAGGGTCCCAGATACCACTGAAACTCAACCCAGAATTTATCTATTTCGATTTATATCCCTCCCTCCCTGCAAGCAGGCTCAGGGCAGTCACAACAATAATATTACAAAAAACATTAAAACAGTTACAATAATAAATAATTACAACAGTTAAAAGCAGGTAGCATAATACAAAAGCAAATCACATGACTTGCCCAGCTCCATGGGTTCCTAGCATGACACAAGGAGAAAACGTCTTGTGCTGTGGTCCCCTACTCTCAGCTGTAGGAATGTCAGCCTCGGGGGTCATTTCATAGAAAAAGATCTGCAGAAAAAGAGCTACTAGGCTATTAGCATATGTCATGCCCCCTGGCATCACCGGAAGTGATGTCAGAAGGGGAAGCAAAAGGGGGGGAGACATCTTCAAAAGTCTCCCCTTCCCTTCCCCAGCTGCCCTTGGGGGGGAGTGAAGGGGTTTAAAGTTCAAACCCCTTCTCACTAGAGTTGGGCCACAGAAAGAAGAAAGAGGGAAGGAAAGAGAGAGAGTAGAGAGAAAGAAAGAAGGAAGGAAAGATGGAAAGAAAGAGAAGGAAAGAAGGAAGGAAAGAGGGGATAAAAAGAGAGAAGGAAAGAGGGAAAGAAAGAGAAGGAAAGAAGAAGGGAAAGAAAGAGAGAGAAAGGAAGGGGGAAGAGGAAAAGGAGAGAAGGAAAGAATGAAAGAAAGAGAGAAGAAAAGGAGAGAAAGAGAGAAAGGAAGGAAGGAAGAGAAGGGACAG
This sequence comes from Gekko japonicus, assembly GCF_001447785.1. NCBI lineage: Eukaryota > Metazoa > Chordata > Lepidosauria > Squamata > Gekkonidae > Gekko > Gekko japonicus. Next base: position 146,773 of record NW_015167603.1, read on the forward strand.
AGAGAAAGAAAAGGAGGGAGGAAAGGAAAGGAGGGAAATATGACAAAGAGATGGAGGGAGGGAGGCTCTCCCACCCCCCCATCAAGCCCTCACCACCCCCACCCCCGTGGATCCCTTACTTACCACTTCGGTGGGGGCCGGGGAAGCCGGCGGTGGGGCTCTCCGGGCATCCCCCGAGCTGCAGCGCTTCTGCAAGGGCCTGGGGGACCCAGCTGTAGGGCTCTCCAGGCCTCCCCCCCAGCCCCAGCGCTTCTGTGTGGGCCCAGGGGACCCGGTGGCAGGGCTCTCTGGGCATTCCCCTGCCTGCAGCGCTTCTGCGAGGGCCTGAAGGACCCGGCTGTGGGCCTCTCCAGGCCTCCCTTTGGCCCCAGCACTTCTGTGCAGGCCCAGGGGACCCGGTGGCATCCCCTGAGCTGCAGCGCTTCTGCAAGGGCCTGGGGGACCCAGCTGTAGGGCTCTCCAGGCCTCCCCCCCAGCCCCAGCGCTTCTGTGTGGGCCCAGGGGACCCGGTGGCAGGGCTCTCTGGGCATTCCCCTGCCTGCAGCGCTTCTGCGAGGGCCTGAAGGACCCGGCTGTGGGCCTCTCCAGGCCTCCCTTTGGCCCCAGCACTTCTGTGCAGGCCCAGGGGACCCGGTGGCATCCCCTGAGCTGCAGCGCTTCTGCAAGGGCCTGGGGGACCCAGCTGTAGGGCTCTCCAGGCCTCCCCCTGCCCCCAGCACTTCTGTGCGGGCCCAGGGGACCCAGCAGCAGGGCTCTCCGGGCGTCCCCCCAGCTGCAGCACTTCTGCATGGGCCCGGGGGACCCGGCGGCGAGGCTCTCTGGGCCTCCCCCCCCAGCCCCAACACTTCTGCACGGACCTGGGGGACCCAGCATCGGGGCTCTCCAGACCTCCCCCTGGCTGGAGCGCTTTGGTGCGGGTAGCTGGGGGTGGGGCTTGCCGCCGCCACCATTTGCGTGGGCTCCTGTTCTGCCGGAGCAGTGCTCCGGCACACTCAGGCCCCAAAAGACCCCTGGTCAGCCTCCAGGTGGGGCCTAGAGATCTCCTGGAATTACAACTGCTCTCCAGATGAGAGACATCAGTTCCCATGGAGAAAATGGCTGCCTCAGCTGAATTTATACCACACAGAGGACCTTCTTATCTCCAGACCCTACCCTGCTGGGCTCTGTTCCCAAATATCTAGGAATTTCCCAGTCTAAATCTGGTAACTTTTGACACAATGTTTGTTTAGAAATAGGTTCAGTTGCTGCACTTCCGCCTGTTTACAAATCTCTGAAATCCAAAACGTTAATGTCTGTTCCTTTATACCTAGCTAATATTTCCAACCCAAATCATAGATGGGCCTTTTCCAGAGCCAGATTTGACACTTTTCCATCTGCAGTTCTTTCCGGAAGATTTCAACGTATCCCCAGATATTTGAGATTTTGCTCATGCCCTTCCGAGTCAATAGAGACCCTCCCCCATATATTATTTCATTGCTCCCACTATGCAGAAGAAAGAGCCCTTTTAATTACGCCTTCATTAAGGTCATTTAGGCTTCAAGGACAATTAGTAATCCAGTCCGAGGAACTTTTGCTGAAACACCTACTGGAGGACAAATCCACGGTTATTTCAAGGAATGTTGCTAAATTTCTTTTTATTGCAATTATAAAGCGTAAGCACATCCTTAATACTCCTTGAGATGTTTTTTCTCTGTAATGCCTTACGACAATCTGGAGACTGTTTTTAATTCTGTATGCTGTTTGATGGGTCTTTGACCGTAATAAACTGATTGATTGATGGTTCAGTTGCCTAGCCCAATTCCAAATCAAGCTGAGGGTGATCAGTCATTACCATTCCTGTATAGTAACTATTGAAAATAAGTTGTGGGTGTTGACCTATGTTGGTGCCTTGTTCAATGGGCTGACATTAATGATACTGGCTGTGGTATTGAAAGGTTGCCTCCATGCTTGAGAGGAGATGGATGGAGCGTAATGGCAGGGTCTCAATTAATTAGTCTCAGCATTCCATAATTCAAGATATCTCTGCCCATCAATCTCCAATTTTGACATATTTATTTCCTTCACCATGTTTTACCCCTGGAATTGAACCGAAAAAAGGGTAACCATATAAACTAAGATTTTTATTGCTGGATCTGTTAAACATCTTCATTATGTTGTATGCTAATCTATTGCTCACCCCTACCTATATGTATGGATTGGTAATTTCCATTTCATTGTATCTGAGGAAGTGTGTGTGCACACAAAGGCTCATACCTTGAATAAAACTTTGTTGGTCTTAAAGGTGCCACTGGACTCAAACTTTGTTCTGTTGTTTCAGACCAACACAGCTACCCATCTGAATCTATTTTTCATTCCTGACAGCCTTTCTGCTAACTTTCTCAGTAGCTGGCTCCCAGGCTGCTTCAAACCAGTTCTTTCTAGAATACTCCCCATGGTGTGATCACTTTAACACAGCACATTCCTTTTTCACATACATGACCTCTTCATCCAGCCTTAATAGAGACTTCAGCATACTAAACATGCTTGCAGTCAGGCTAAGATGAATGTTCTTCCACAGCACCAATCATGTTGATTATTCCCAGGTTTTTGCTTAGTTCACAAATAATCTGATATTTACATACATCTGATGCTTGCTATATTTGTATGGGATAGCAGCATGGAAAATCAACTCCCACAAGGCCCAGTGTGTGCATGGGAAGAGAGCAGTGGCATCAAACTTAATGTACTGTTATTGTGAGCAATGTTCCCTCTAAGCTGTGGAGTCTTGTGAGCAAAAATTCTCCTTTGTGAGCTACCAGCATTAATGTTGTGAGTGAGTGATTTGGCTGCTGCATGAATGAGTTTGCTCTGGAGCCCTCCTTCCTGAGCTGTGACAAAAATGTGTGAGCCAGAGGCTAAAAAACTGTGAGCTAGCTCACACTGACTCAGCTTAGAGGGAACAGTGATTGTGAGCCCTGTATTGGTGTATCAGCAGCCATGTGACCGTCATGCAGCTGAAAGGCACATATGACTGTTTATATGGAATTGGTTAGATGAGAATGGCAAAAAAGGTAAGAAAAGAAAGATGACAGGCAATGGCTTCATCTGCAGATTTCTGAGGTCAGGAACCACACCATCGGATCTGGATCATGCGGTCCCACATTTCAAGTTCAGAAAGTCATTTTAGCTGCTGTAGTGCAAGTAGTAATCTGACATTGCCTCTGCCTTAAAGGAAGGGGCAGAGAGGTGTGCAAAAAAAATATCTTTCAAGTGTTAATTTGTTCTCTGAGGATGGGAGTGGTGAATGCCAAAATGCCAGGATAATTTCTGTGCCCCTTTTTGTTGAGAAGACACAATGCTTCATTTAACAGTTCAATAACTATTTACTTCAAACCTGGTTTTCAGCGAAAGCATCTCGCTAAGAACTTGACACTTATTAGAATGTGCTTATCATTTTCCCTTCTCCAAAGAAAAGGCTTTTTAATTCTCTCCTCAGCTTGAGAAATCTGAGGATGGGTCCTGGTTTCCTATCCCCATCTTACCCATCTGATTTCCTCTCTTCTTATCCATCCCTATCTTGCTTCCACCATCCATTCCCACACACTCTCCTAATTGGCTGGTTCACTGCTGAGTGGTGACTGGTTGATCAGAGCCTCCCAAAGGCTGGACATAACTTTGATTGTCATACATGGCTTCCACAGTATTTACTTCGAGATGATGTGCTGCAAAGATGTACACTGCCTCTACCAGTCTATTGTGTGTGTGTATTCTCTATAGCCAACACATTAAAGGTAAAGGTATAGGTTTGTGGTGCTCATCCCCATTTCAAAGCCGAAGAGCCAGCGCTGTCTGAAGACGTTTCCGTGGTCATGTGGCCGGCATGACTAAACACCCAGGCGCACGGAACGCTGTTACCTCCCCACTGAAGTGGTACCTATTTATCTACTTGCAATTTCTTGCTTTCGAACTGCTAGGTTGGCATTACCCATACAATAAAATACTGCAAATATTTATGGGGTAGTAGCAGATTGGCTACGTGTACCTTACATGCTGAGATTTGAGACTGTTTTGAAAAGATTAAGTCATGTTGTTGTTTTGTGGTTTCAGTGTCCTGTCATTTCAAAATATTCATCTATGTCCATACAATTGTGGTTGGCATATATTAAAAGCACATGCCTGAAGTCATAGGCCAGCCATTGGGGTTAGCTCATAGCTGCATAAAGGTATCTTGCAAATGTAACCTTAGAATGTCAAGTAAATACAAGGATATTAGAGAACACTTCGTTATCTAGCGTCAAAGGCACAAGGCTATTGTAGAATTCTCTGTGGGAACAATGCACAGAAGGCTGATAAAGAAAGGCTAAGTAATTATAGGTTTATCGGACAAAAGAGATACAGGGAGAATTCCAATTGCTACTTGAAAGGACAAAGAGCTCTCCTAGTAAGTCCAGAATACCACTTTGTGGGTTTCCACATGTGTGTAAAGTGCTGTCAAGTCACAGCCAAATTATGACAACCCCATGGGGTTTTTAAGACAAGTGAGGAGCAGAGGTGGTTTGCCATTGCTTGCCTCCCTGTAGCACCCCTGGACTTGCTTAGTGCTTTCCCATCCAAATACTAACCAGGGCCAGCTCTGCTTGGCTTCTGAGATCTGACAAGATCAGGCGAGCCTGGGCCATCCAGGTCAGGGTTTCCATACAAACCATAAACAGAAGGCAGGAACTGGATTATGAGACAATTTGGTTCTTATGTCATTTATCAACCTGAGATGGTTCTTTAATAATGAAATTAAACTTATTTGTATTAGTAATCCAGTCTGATAGTTCCACTTATTTCAATGGAGGGTACCACTTGCATGCTTATTTTGAAAGCCCTCCCAAAGCAGTTGAGAAAATGGAAAAAAAGCAGAACATGGAAATGCTATAGACAGAAAGACCCCTTTTATTATCCTGTTTGGTGGGAAGATCAGTTTCAGTTGGCTGATGATGATGAAGAAGAAGAGATTGGATTTATATCCCGCCTTTCACTACCCAAAGGTGTCTCAGAGTGGCTTACAAACTCATTTCCCTTCCCCTCCCCACAACAGAACCCCCGGTGAGGTAGGTGGGGCTGAGAGAGCTCTGACATAAACTGCTCTTTTTTCAAGAACAGCTCTTATCAGAACTATGGCTTGCCCAAGGTCATCCAGCCAGGTGCAAGTGGAGGAGTGGGGAATCAAACCCGGTTTTCCCAGATTAGAGTTTGTGCACTCTACACCAAACTGGCCTCTGCCAGAGACATATGGTATCTGCTGAATCACAGTCTGGCCTCTGAGTCCTTCTCACCTTCCACTGCCAGGAGAAGTAAAATCTGGCAGTGAGATATATAATAACTATCATATCAGTGATGTCTGATTACTCTGCTGCTAGAAATAATTTTAGATTCAAGAATCCATGGTATTTACCAATTGGCATATTTACAGTGGGGATTAATACATTTTACTCTAACTTTACATTTTATAACTTCACATTATATGAATATTTTTTCTCTTGCTAGAGAAGAGGTCACCCCAAAGTCAGTGAAGAATAATTATCTGATAAAAAAGATATGCATACATATGTATTGGGGATGATTTCACTTCCCTCACCCAGCCCAGAATTTTGGTTCCTTTATAACAAAGGGAGATAAGAACTCCATTATGAAGATAAAGCTTCCCTACTTACCTTAAATTTAGTATTCAGATATTTAAGGCTACTTCACTCTCATGGTGTTATGAACATAAGTACCTTACAAGTTTCTCTTTTATTAACCACTCTCATGTCTTTTTCCATAATCAGTAATAGATTAAAAATGAAGATTCTATGATAAATATATATGGATAATAATGTACACATGATAACCTCGAATAATTACGTACATATTCTTAAAGGTAAAGGTTCCCTTGCTCGAAAGCCAGTCGAGTCCAACTCTAGGGTTGTGGTGCTCATCTCCGTTTCAAAGCCGAAGAGCCAGCGCTGTCCGAAGACGTTTCTGTGGTCATGTGGCCAGCATGACTAAACACCAAGGTGCACAGAACGCTGTTACCTTCCCACCGAAGTGGTCCCTGTTTATCTACTTGCAATTTCTTGCTTTCGAACTGCTAGGTTGGCAGGAGCGTCTTAACCACTTGAGTCACTGCAGCTCCTTATATCCTTATATCCTTATATCCTTACAAAGCCATTAAAGTATTTAAATACTTTTAGTCAGTGTTTTCCCTCAAAAATATTATCAGTCTATCATCATCATGTGGAGCTACAGTGGCTCAAGTGGTTAAGACGCTGAACTGCAGGCTGTGGAAGGTCAGTAGTTCAGCAGTTTGAGACCCAGGTGCCGCATGATGGAGTGAGCTCCCATCTCTAGTTCCAGCTCCTGCCAACCTAGCAGTTCGAAAGCAAGAAATTGCAAGTTGATAAATAGGGACCACTTCAGTGGGAAGGTAACAGCGTTCCGTGCGCCTTGGTGTTTAGTCATGCCAGCCACATGACCATGGAAACGTCTTCGGACAGTGCTGGCTCTTCGGCTTTGAAATGGAGATGAGCACCGCAACCCTAGAGTCGGACTCGACTGGCTTTCGAGCAAGGGAACCTCTACCTTTTTATCATCATCATCATCTATCTATCCACACACATGCTTGATTTACATTATATTTTGACCTTCAAAATGAAATTGAAGCATTGTGGAAATTAAGAAGTATTGTTGAACAGATACTACGCATATGTGCCAATTCATACTCCATTGAACATGAGCTTTTCAGACGGTCAGTTGTGTGGAGTGGTTTGCCTGTATATATCACTGAATTACCTTGGCAGACATAAAGTACAGTCTTTTGTTAAAACTTTATTTTATTTGAAGCCTGAATATGAACAATGGTATACAACAACTAAATATGAAACGTGGTATACATAGGCATTTCTGCATGTAGGTTGGGTGGATATACAATTTTGGATATGGAATAAGTTGCCTGTACTACCAGTACTGTTTTTTTCTTTTGTTTCTGGGATTTCGACTTTTTAAGTCCATTGAACGAGCACTGTTAACTGCTCAAAATTATCATATATATAGCCATCAGGTCACAGCTGACTTATGACAACCCTGTAGGGATTTCAAGGCAAGAGATGTATTTATATACAGTAGCAATAACTTGCATTAAACAGAAGTCAGCTATCCGAACTTTAAAATTATGAAGAGTTCACATGAGAAGGGCATACTGGAATGTCTATTACCAGCTCCAGAAATGAAAATAAGGACACTTTTATGGCAAAGCCAGATGTTCAGCACAGTAATTTATTGTAATGAATGCAGATGCTAACTATCAATGACATTAGAAATCCTTTTATTCACTTCCACAGTTTCCTTGGTAAACTGACATAATTTGTAGTCTTGATTATGATCATGAATTCTACTTGCAAAGTACACTTTTCATGATGTTTTCATCTTCTCTTTCTCTATACTATTTCAGAGGACAGCTAAACTAATTTAGAAATTGGGATGCTTCATCTGGTACTTACCTCTGCACCACCTTTGTGGGCTCCAGGGCTGGGGGGAGGGCAAAGCAGTGAACATCATTGTGATCT
>NW_015167603.1:154384-210880 GCF_001447785.1 Gekko japonicus
CAGTGGGAGGATGGCTGGACACAGGGGTGGGGCTGCCAGCAGTCATGGGGGCCAGAACTTCCCACTTCGCTTCTACAAATCTGTGGTGCTGCTGGGGCCTCGTCCCAGTTTTTTCTCTTTTTTGTGGCTTCCCTCTCACCCTCTCTGTGCTTCATTTTTTAAAATTTAATTTAATGTTGTCTCTGCATTGTTATTTTCACAGCTTTGGGTGACTTGGGGTGGAGCCAACTCAGTGGCATGCCCAGCTTAGGGGCTATCAGAGGGGCTCTCACCACCAGAAGGCAAAAGAAACCATGCAGGCTAGGGTGTGGGGTTCATCGGTCAGCAGGCTGGTTGTACCATGCAGGATCTGTCCTCATGTTGTGCCAATGTTCCTGTGGTGTATTCAATAAAGCTGTGGCCTTTTTATTCCCATGGTTATCAGTGGTCCATTGTTTCATTCCTCACCTGCACTCCCCCCTTTTGCCCCTAGGCCCACAATTACATTTACAATTTGAAGGCCAGAAAGCAGGGGAAAGTGAGGAGTTAAGAAGAAAGAACTGAATATTAAAACAACAGCTCACTGTTCTTAATTTGTTTTCATTATTGCATCCTACAGGTAGAGAAAATGTGCTCCCAAATTATTTTCACACCACTTGTTCTGAAACTGAATGTACCAGCTGAGGTGGCCTGTCAGGGGCTAAATAAGCTTCATATTTATGCTGTCATGTTTGGGAAAGGATTATCACTTGATGCATGGCTGTCATACTGCATCTGGCTTTCTCTGTCACAAGCCATGCTGGTCTTGATTAGACTGGAAGGGCCAGGGCTACATTAACCATTATTATCAGTAAGCTGCAAAACACAGTTCAGTTAGATTGATTTCTGAACTCAGCTCGATTGACCTAGGAATAGGTAGCCAGGTCCTCTCTGGTCATTATCAGGGGATAAGGGGGTAAGGTTGCCAGATCCAGGTTGGGACACTCCTGGATACTGGATATTTGCGGATGGAGCCTGGGGAGAGCAGTGACCTCAGTGGGGTACAATACCAAAGCATCCATTTTCTCCAGGGGGACAGATCTCTGTAGCTTGGAGATGAGCTGTAATTCTGGGGGGTCCCCAGGTCCTATGTGGAGGCTGGCATCCCAAACCAGGAATGTTAGAGTTACCAACACTGAATTTAAAAACAAACAAACTGAAACCTTGAGAAGTTTAGAAATGAAGCCAACATCAATTTTCAAGAGCAGAAGCAGTATTTTGGTAGGATAGGGAACACAGGCCATTGTCCTGTGGTGGGTCCAGTACAAAATCTATTAACCTAAACTATACAAGCTATGCAACTAAAACAGAAAAAAGAAAGGTGCAGAGGTCAGTTGAAGATTGAAAAAAAAATGGAATTTCCCTTTGATTTTTCTAACACTGGCCCAGGGGGGGAAATCAACCACATCATCTTATTATCCCACAGTAAGGCTGATTTCGCACTAGAGCTGCCTCGATGTTGCACCGCCATTTGCCCCGATACTATTGGTCAATTTCACACCCGAAGCTGCGGGGCTGCATTTGACCCGCGGCTTCACCCGATTTCCTCCGCAGTTTCGTGATCCTCAAAAAACAGGATCACGAAACTGTGGGGGAAATCAGGAGAAGCCGTGAGTCAAAATGCAGCCCCGCAGCTTCGGGTGTGAAATTGACCAATAGTATCGGGGCAAACGGCGGCGCAACATCGAGGCAGCTCTATTGCAAAATCAGCCTAAACCAATATGTGTTTGTCTGGGGCCTTGCAGCTCAAAATATTGACCCTTTGCTACACAGGGTTATGTAAGTAGGCTCAGATCACAATCACACTCATTGGTGTAAAATAATTAAGGTTGAGTGATGATTTTTTTTAAAAAAACCTAGCCTTAAAAGTTCATGTCTAACACTATCATCAAGTGGGTCTCACTTTTCAGTTCCAATATACCACAAGCTCTTGGTAAACCGGTGCAAAAGTTGCTAGTTAATGGACAGTGTTTTGTAATGACATGGAACAGAATGTGCTTGCATGGTGTTTTGTTCACACTTACAATGTAAAAATTAGATCTTATGGGCCATGCTAGATCATTAAAAATAGCAACAGAAAATGCCCAATTTATTAGGACTAAAAGCAACAGCTATATTCTGAACTTTATTTTTAAAAAATAATTTTCTCAGGATTTGATCCTAGATCTGCAATTTAAAATTATCTCAGAATGTAATCTCAGCTTTTGGTGATTCCAAGAAGTACAATGTGTCAATCTCAGTCTTTTTTTTTGGGGGGGGTAACAAATCTTGGAACTTCACAAAATGGTATCGAACCATCTCATCTCTGCATCAGCTTTTCACTGTCAAAGGTATGAGCAGAAATACCTGAATTCTTGATCTGGAATGACAGGCTCCAGCATGGAATGGTGGTCCCTGGGAATAGCAGAACTGTTCTGAGCCTAGAATAACAGCACTGATTCTATTGCAAGGGACCATCATTCCACTCTTGGGGTTGACATTCTTGGCCCAGAACACTCTTGCTACTCCCAAGGGCTGTCATTCCACTATGGTCATGTGGCCGGCATGACTAAACACCAAGGTGCACAGAACGCTGTTACCTTCCCACCAAAGTGGTACCTATTTATCTACTTGCAATTTCCTGCTTTCGAACTGCTAGGTTGGCAGGAGCTGGAACTAGAGATGGGAGCTCACTCCATCATGTGGCACCCGAGTCTCGAACTGCTGAACTACTGACCTTCCACATCCTGCAGTTCAGCATCTTAACCACTTGAGCCACCACAGCTCCCTTTTGCAGCTAATGGATATTAAAAACCAAAACCAAACCAGTCCTTTTCCTCCTTTCCAAGCTGTGTGCAAACTGACCAACCCAAACTATGCAAATCCTCCACAGGAGTGCCATCCTTCCTCCCTGCTCTCCTGGTTTGGCTCGGAAAGGGAAAGTGGAGCTTGCAAAATCTGACACTCTTGGCTCTGCAGAGCTCCTCCATGAATTGTGCTGCTGCTGGCAGTCGGCCTTTCATGGAGCAGTATTTAAAATGGCTCCAGTCAAACATGTGAGGGGCTTGAACCTAAAGAGCGGCGCTGATCACAGGGTGGCTGCAGCTGGCTTAGAAGGCATAGTCAGTGGCACCTGACAGGACATGGGTGTTTTGTCACATACAGAGGCTGCCTCAGGGACTTGCAGTGTCCTCGTGGGTGGCAGCCAGGTCAATACCAGACACCTGGTAACCCTAAGGGTAAGTGGGCCCTCCACCAGCTCATTGGTTGGCTGGTCTTCACCTAAGCCTGCCCCCGACACTGGCCATGGGCACCTGTATCAGAATTACCCCCAATGGGCAAATGGCAGTTCCATGGAGTCTTTTCAGGCTGAGAATAAGGCATGTGGGGAAGGCTAACATGCCTCTCCACTATCACCATGAGCCTGATGATAATTGTTCTACCATACATCTGCTTTCAGAAATCCCAGCATCTCACAAGGTTGAGCCCTCAGTGTAGGCTATTCTACTGCATCATTCGGCTCCATAAGGAGAACCAAAGAAAATAATCATATGTTGTTTGAGTGTCCTATATACACTTCTTCCTTAGCTAGTAATACAAGAAATGGTTACAATTAGGATACTGTACATGATGAATCATTGGCTTCACGTAAGGAGGCCATTATTATGTCATTATTGCAGGAGTTGTTTTCGTCCTTTTTGTGGCTACCAACGAAAGTGCCAGATGTGTGAAACAGCCTTTTGGGATCCAGTGATCTGAAATGTATTATAAAATATATATAACATCATTTCATTTGAAAGATTGGTTGGTTAAAGTATCAAAAATTGATGCCTCAGGATAAGGCATTGAACACCTCTTAGAATGTCTCATCTGTTCTTTTCTACAGCTGCTTCATTGTTGTTTCATAGCCCCAGAACTCAGGCATTAAGGCTCCTTTTCTATATCACAACAGCAACAGGTGTCAAGAAGGTAAACCGATTATCTTGTACTATCTATGAGATGTCCAATGCATCTTGAATGTAATCTTTGGCTGTGTCGAGTGCAGCATGAGATCAGAAGACCTGAACAGTATTTTGCAATATGTTTAGTTACTGGGAGCCTCTGCAGCGATTCACTAAGTTTCCTTTCTGCTTTTTTCAGCTATAACAACAGCAACAAAAACCTTCCAGAGTATTAAACAATAATTATTCAAATACAATAATAATTATTCAGCCATTAATATCAAATCCGATTTACAGAAAGATCATCATCTGTACATCAGGGGTCCCCAACCTTTTGGAGCCTGTGGACACCTTTGGAGTTCTGACACACCATGGTGGGCACTAGGGTTGCCAAGTTGGGTGTTGCACCGCAGTGGGGGACTCCCGGCTGGTGTCTGGAGCACGCGCGCTGAACGTCACCCGGAAGTGATGTGACGCCGCCGGGCACGCTGGGGGCGGGGCTACGACCATCTGAGGGAAAACCATAGAGTTTTCCCTCGGATGACCGTGGCCCTGCCCCCAGCATGCCTGGCATGGTCGCGTCACTTCCGGGTGACGCGCACGTCGGGGTGGGGCTCCCCCCGGGGCCTGATCTGCCAGCGGCGGGGAACGGGCCTCTGGGGCGGGGGGTTTCCCGCCACCCGGGGGGACTTGGCAAGCCTAGTGGGCACAGCTACAAAATGGGTGCTGAAGGTGGTAGAGCCAGCCACAAAATGGCTGCCACAGCTTACCTTTGTTCACACAGTGAAGATCCTTTTGCTGTGGTGGCAGCTGTTGACAATGCAACACTTTTGAAAATCTGTGCTGCCAATCAAATCCCCAGTGGGCTATTCAGAAGCCTTGTTGGGCAAAAGCCCCACTTGGCCTTGCCCACTTTCTAAAACCATTTGACAGGCACTACGAAAAGTGTTGGTGGGTTCCATGACACCCACAGGCACCACATTGGGGATCCCTGCTGTAGATGACTGGGTATATACTTGGCTGCAGCAACAAGATGTGAAAAATGTCACATGTGCACAAAATTATCACTAGTATGTTCTCTTCTCTGGCAGAATCAGAGTCACTTCAGTGGTTTTGCACAGCAGCTAGGGTTGCTATCTATTTGTGGCAGCATTCTTGCAAACGTGGTATGTCAAGCTTTTCCCAGTTCTTTTTAGACCACTTTTACCCAATGTTTTTATGAATGCTGATTTTAAGTTGGCTTTTTCCTTGTGCATAATATTTCTCTCTTTTTTCTGTCCCAACCATTCTAACCCACCTCTCGTCCACTGTTGGATAATTGGACTGTCATGCTCAAACCACTCCCTCTAATCCTCCTTCCATCCTGAAAGTGGGTGTTTCTTTCTTTAAAAAAAATGCACTAAAATATCAATATCTACATAAAGATATTGTTCACATCATCACATGTCTTACAATGAAAGAGAGGTGGGTCAGAAGGTTTACTCTAAAGTCTAAACAAAGCTTGTTGAAGCCTCTTCAATTCACTTTAACGGTTTAACCTCTTTTTTTTCTTATGGAATAAAGTAAACAAACAATTGTTTGCAGAGCTGTTATCCAAGAGAAGAAATAATGTAAATGGGATCTTCCATTTCGTCAGGGGTTGGACTCTTCAGTGCTTGCCCACCACAGAAATAGTTACTCAGTAAACCATGCTGGCAAATTATCAGTCTTTTCACAAATAACTAGTCATTGAGATGCTACTGATCAAAATTCCATCAGTTCAGTCAGTTGGAAGCTGAACTGGATCATTACAACATGGTAAAACTCTCACTAACTGCAATGTGGATTACTAATAACAGGAAGTCTATGCTGGTTATCTGTGCTTGGGCAACTCCAGCTTGGTTTCAAATTTGACCAACAGTGCCACTGATTTTATTTCCCCTAGCCTGCACAGAAAACTGTGTGAGAGGTGTTGTCTCCCCCCCCCAATCTCTCAAGCAACTAAGGCTTTGGTCAACAATCAGCATGAGGGAAATCCCCTCAACAGTTACCCAGCCAAACAAGCCCATGAAGGGGTGCCTTGGGACATCTCCCTTTATCATTATATGCCTCCAGATGTTCATCCATCATCCCTGCCTATTCACTACCATCTGTTTTATACCTGCCATCTCTAACCAATCTTCAGGGACCAAGAATAATTATCAGCTGAAACCTACTCAACTATGTGGAGCAAGCCAACTTGAAGGACCCCTCCCCCATTTTTGCTTAGGTCCTTTTGTCTACAGGCTAATTAAACATTATCCACCTATATCTTGTGGGTGGGTCAGCATCTGTGATGAAGAATGTGTATCTGGGAGGCAGAGCAAAAGTTGGCTTACAAAGTAAAACGTAAAAATCATCACCGAAGGAAAGAAAAAATCCAGCACGGCACACTGTCCCCACGGATGAGTCCATTTTCTCAAATAAAACCTTTGAAGACTGAAATTGCCTTGCTTATAATGTCCATAATTTCACAGTAAATGGGAGTATGGAAGAAGAAAAGCTGTGCAGAAACATGAGTGTACAAAACATCTGCAGTACAGTTTAGAACAATTATGACAATTAGAAAAAAGGTCAGACATCTTTCCAGTATTGAAGATGACCCTTCTAATCTCAGTAACCAAAGTCAGATCTGAATCTGGCACCACCTTTGTGAGAAAGCTGCTTCCGTATGGTCTTGTTCTATTTGGTAACATCTGTAAACAGGGTACCACATGGGCAAAATGAGTGTTGTGGTTACTTCCTATACCACATTGACACTTCTCTGACAGTAGGAGCAAAATAGGTACGGAAAACAAGCATATTATGTGACTACCCAATCCATGTGTTTCCTCTTTAGCTCTCTGTCACAGTAACAGGCTGTGCAGAAGTATTTCCAAAGCAGCACCATACTGTGATAATTAGGCCCAACTCATCCTACATGTTACTTGTGGAGAAATTCACAATAAAGCAAATCTCTGCTGCTGAGAACAAGTGTAATGGTGAAGTCATGCAATTAAAACATTAATTAGTACTTTTATTTATCAGAAACAAGGTTATTTGATTATTATTTTCATTTCCCTTATTTTGTTTCCTTCTGCAGTATGGATGGATCAAACAGAGCAGGAATACAATAAAATTGCCCTTCCAGTTGCTGTGGGACATATTTCATTTTATTATCTCCAGAGAGGCATCTAATATATATCACAAGGAAGACATTGAACAAATTAGGCAGCAGTGAGTCACAAGAAGTTTGCTTTTCCCTCAGCAGCCACCTCCAAAATGCAACCAGTGCCGTAAAAATCATTCATTCTTTTTTTAGTACAACACAGTGAGGGGTTTAGCTGTTAGTCACACCCTTTGGTGAGTTATTTGGAAAACACAGGATATCTGTAGTGAAGTACATATTAGCTCACTGTACTTAGTTTCATTTTAATAAGTAGGAACAGGGGTATATAAAAGAACTTGTGGCAAAGCATTTGGAAACTACAGAATATATTCATTGCATGATTTAAGGACCAGGCAAGCTGCTGCATTTAATGGGATTGCATGGGGTGTAAATCAACCCACGTTTGGGCACCCATCCTACTTAATGAAGAGCTAGAGTCTGTACACATAATTGAACAAAGGCTGCCCAAGACAAACTGCTTCCAACTGTGCTCCATATACCATCTTGAAGGGTTCAGACCTATGCACAATTTAGGAATTAGCTCCTCCAATCTTCAGGGTACTGTTTAGTAAATAAACAGAAGATCAGTCTGCACAAGTTTCAACTGGGTGTTAAAACTGCATCATTTATACAAATATGATATATTTTAACCAATATGGTTGCCAACCTCCAGGTGGATGCTGGACATCTCCCACGATTAGAACCGATCTCCAGGTGACAGAGATCAGTTGACCTGGAGAAAATGGCCACTTTGGAAGGAGGTCTCTGTGGCATTATACCCCTGTCCTGGTATGGACTTACCTGGGCATGCCAGTCCCAATGATTGCAGCTGGATGAGGTGCCCATGGTCCCCAACAAGCATCCGAGTGGGGTATGGGCAAAGGAGCCACCATCAGACCATACCAGAGCCCAGAGCCCAGGGAGGCAGTATGTTTAGTCATGCCGGCCACATGACCTTGGTGTTTAGTCATGCCGGCCACATGACCATGGAAATGTCTTTGGACAGTGCTGGCTCTTCGGCTTTGAAACAGAGATGAGCACCGCAACCCTAGAGTCGGACTCGACTGGCTTTCGAGCAGGGAACCTTTACCTTTACCTTTACCTTTATGACTTGAATTATTTTGACCTGTAGTTTGATCCACTGGAGAAGCCTTCCTCTGGCAGATGTCTTCCCATACCCTTGTCTTCCTAAATCTGTAATATTTCTTTAAAAGCATTAATCACTACCCTTATGGCTCAGGAAGTATCATTCATATCAAGGGGGGGGGAAGTTTCATATTTGCACTTCCGTCTCCATATATTAAAAAACGAGTAAAGTTCCTTGCTTCAGATTTAATGCTGGTACCTAGGCAAAAGCTGCTATAAATCTGGTTAGATACAAATGGAGAAGAATAAATGGAAAGGATGGGTGATGAGGAAGCAAGAAGAAAAGAAAAGAAACCCAGTTTGATTGAAAAGGAAAATATACCGCCTGCCTCTGGCAAAGGTTCTAAAAAAACAGAGCACAATGGCTGATTTCAACAAAGATGCAACGGTAACAGAGAATGATTAAAACCTCCCAGGCTTTGTGGTGATGCTAATTAGATTAGGATCCTCAAGCCAGGATACAGAGACTCCTCAATCAATGTTTTATCTGCTGAGCTGTTATGTTCCATCAGCATTTTAAGATTTTGGCAGCAATTAGAACTGCTTTTCCAATAAATGTAGGAGATCAAGACTGATCCTGGAAAGACCCAGATAGTTTTAGAGGAGACGCACACTAGATGTTGATAAGTCAGTAGTCTAATGTCCCAATATCTAACATCTTGCCTACAATTCTCTGCTCTACCCAATCAAACTCTGTGATAATGCTATACAGGAAATTTTCTTCTAGATTTTAGAAGAGATACATTTCTATGGCAAAGCCGCTACTGAGACTCCTGCATACGAAGAAGTTTTCCATTCTTTATTTATAAGAAGAAAGCCATTGTACAAAAGGAAATGCCAGAAGCATGTCAGAAAGTCAGTGTGGTAGAGTGGTGGATTAGGACCTTGGGCAACCTGGGTTTAAATCCCCACTTATACCATGGAAACTTGTTGGGTCACCTTAGGCCTGTCACAAATTCTCTGCCTGGCCTATCTGACAGAAGTGTTATTGTGTGACAAATGGAGGAGGGGAGAAGAGGGTTCTAAGCCACGTGGAGTCCCAGTGGTGGGGAGAAAAGCTGGATATAAATAATGCAAATACCTGTGCTCTGAAAATCTTTTACCTTATAGAGAATTGGAATAAGGCTCATTGTGGAAATAAATACAATGAGCTCTAGAAAGAGGCTTTGAGAGAGTGCCAAGGCCTTGGGCACTCAGCATCAATTTGCTGTGGCAACCTCCTCAAACCCAACTCTCTCCAGGCTCCACCCCTCAAATCTCCAGGAATTTCCCAACCTGGAGTTAGCAACCCTATCTTCTTCCCAGCCAAGCATCAACCTGCCATCATCTGCCCCTCTGATTTCAGCTTCCCATCTCCTCCCCCCTCCCAGAGATCAGTTGTAATTCTGAGTGATCTCCACCCCTCACCTGGAGATTGGCAACAGTGGTTCCCCAGGAGGGAATGGCTGGTTGGGAGGGTGGAGTCTATGGTATTGTACCTGTCTGCCACCCCTCCTCAAACCTCACCCTCTTCAGGTTCCATCCCTCAAATCTCCAGGAATTTCAAGTGGTTAAGACGAAGAGATTTGATTTATACCCCGCCCTTCACTACCCAAAGGTGTCTCAGAGTGGCTGACAAACTCCTTTCCCTTCCCCTCCCCACAACAGACACCCTATGAGGTAGGTGGGGCTGAGAGAGCTCTGACAGAAACTGCTCTTTTTCAAGAAAAGCTGTGCCAGAACTATGGCTTGCCCAAGGCCACCCAGCCAGGTGCAAGTGGAGGAGTGGGGAATCAAACCCAGTTCTCCCAGATTAGAGTCCACACACTTAACCACTACACCAAACTGGCAAGCCATGTGCTGGGCTTCCAGGGCCAGGATGACAAGAGACCACCTCTTTTCTGGCCTGGAAGAGGGCAGCTTGTTCCATTGGAGAGCACTTTTCCTGGTGGATGGCAGCTCCACCTCGCTGACCGTGGGCTTCACAGGGCTTGACCCCCTTCCCCCTCAAAGCACTTAAAGGGTCCCTTTAAATGCTTTGGGGGAGAAACAGGGGGTGTGCACCAGTGTTCCCTCTAAGCTGAGTTAGTGTGAGCTAGCTCACAGTTTTTTAGCCTACAGCTCACACATTTTTGTCTCAGCTCAGGAAGGGATGGCTCCAAAGCAGACTAATTTAGGCAGCAGCCAAAGCGCTCGCTCATCACTTTCATGCCAGTGGCTCACAAAGTAGAATTTTTGCTCACAAGACTCCACAGCTTAGAGGGAACATTGGTGTGCACCTGCACTCAAAACCCTGAATTCATGGCTTAGAGTGCAGGAGCACACAGTCTTCCCTCCCTTCTTCTCAAACGCCATGGGGCCTTTGGAGGAAGTTGGGGGGCTGGGCCCCAGGAGGCCCCACTGTAGCAACGGGTCTGCATACAAATATGCACAGATATGGCTATCTAAGGTTGCGGTCACACACACTAACTGATCTACTTTCAATCCACTTTTTGTGCACTTTACAACTGGATTTTGCTAGTTCACACAGTAAAATCCAGTTGGAAAGTGCACTGAAAGTGGATTGAAAGTAGATTATTTAGTGTGTGTGACCGCAACTTAAAGTGCTGCCAAAAATAACCCAAAGTGATATAGATTTAACTCATTCAGCATGCACCAATAGAGTTATTAAGAAGGTATAGAGTTTATTGCTCAGTTTTTAAACAATTAACCTACTTTTGAGATTCAGAGTATGTTTTATAGCCAGCATCACACAAATTCTATAGTGTAGTTTGTGGGAGTTTCAATAAGCTTTTAAAGGTCTCATGCATGGATGAAAGCATTTAACAGTATATTCTGACCAGTGCAGCTCAAAATTTTCCAAATATCACAAATTCAAGTACCAATTGTCACATTACTGTCCCATGTACATTTATTTAGAAGTAATTCCATTCAAGTAAGTGGTGATAAGATTGCAGCTCTAGCTTTATTTGTAAAAACACAGTGTGGAAATTAGTGTAAGACAAAGCAAGAATACATAGGCAAGCACATAGACAAAATTAGATTGCCACCAACAGTAGTCAGAAAACTCATCTGAAAGATCAAAAACCAATGCTTATATGTCTTTAGAAAGATGGATATTAATCAATCTTCTTGTTTCAGAAGGCTTTAGTTGACAGTTATATAGATTTCAGTGGTTTGAAATGAGACTAAAAAAATCTGTATAATTGGGCTAAGTTATTGATAGCGTTTTCTGATGCTTTATTGCAACATATTTTTTTCCCTTTTATTGTATTTCTGCTGTTTGGTGTAATGTTACCCACCTTGAGTTCCAGGACGATGATGAGGTATGTTTTCATAAATAAAAATTAATACTATAGATCTGAGAATAATTCAAGTGTTCAGCTTGGATTCATTTGTTTCACTGTGCTAAAGTCTTTAGTGATTTAGGATTTGTCTAGCATTTCAAAGCCATGTCTGTGTTTTCAAACCTTCTGTTGGGGGGGGGGACATTTGTTGTCATGCTATTTATTAGCATAGCCTTCTCAGTCTTTAGTAATAGTTTCTGCAGGAACAATCTTGCCTATATGAAGAGAAGAGGTACAAAAGCCTTGTATTCCAAACAAATTCAGTACAAAAAATTGTTCACCCAAATGGTCTGAAGGACGTAGATCAATCATGGATGCCTGAATTAGTTACAGCAATAGACCAGTACCTACAATTAAGGAGATGAGACGCCAGTATGTGGGTTAACTGGTTTATTAATAGCTGGCCTACATCAGGTAAACCTCTTTGAGTTAGTTCCAGAGGGTAGTAGCCATTTTGGTCGGCAGCTGAACAGCTAGATGCAAATCTAGTAACAATTTAGAGACCAACAAGATTTTCAGGGTATGAGCGCTTGAGAGACAAAGTGAGGGAAGATTTGACTTTTGAAGGCTCATACCCTGTAAATCTTTTTTTAAAGCAATCTTAATATATTCTGTAAACCAGCATTACTTCTCATACAATTTAAAGCTTGCTTATACATTATAACTTTTTAACTTTTTGAGGATATAAATCCATACATTTGTGATCTAAACAACTGCTCTACTGACCAGTATTTCCTCCAGGCTGGATTAGTGTGAGCTGGCTCACAGGTTTTTAGACTCCACCTTGCACATTTTTAATGTGGGTTGTTATTGTTTTTTAGGATCTTTCCTCTGGAATTCTTCTCACTGGCTCTGATCACACCACTGAGGAAATGCCGGTGGGAAGCAAGGCTGTTTGCCCTGGGATGAACTGATGCCCGTTTGCGCGATCAGACTTCCGCCTGCCTGCCCCACAGTTCGGGATACTACTAACCTTTCCCCTGTGGCTTTTTGCAATGCTACTGCGACGCAACAAGACGTCCCGCCAACGACTCCGGGATGCTGGACAGATGTGTCTGTCTGATCGCGTCCCTTTAATCAGCGGGGAAATCGTATGTCTGCCGCAGCTTCAGGTACGTATGATCGCAGCCACTGTTGGCCATTCCTTCCTCTGTGCTCTATCCATGTCCTTTTTGTTCTTTCTTCTCCCCGATAGAACCTGTTCCCCAACTTCTTACCTGGTTTCCCGAACCTTCAATGTTCTCATTGCCTCCTCTCTTCCTTTTTCCTCCTTAGCATTGCCAAGGACTGAAAAGAGATGCAACCAACATATTTCTGATCCACCTGTTGAGGCATAGTCTTTTTCCACCATCAGAGCTGAGAAAAGTCACCCACTGCAATGGTTTATCCATCCTGGTTTGGGATAAGAAATGTTGCCTACATTCTCTCACTTCCTAAAGCCATTTCTTCACGTTCTATAGAGCATGACACAAAGGAAGTATATTGTGCAAATCTAATCTTAATAATAGCCATAACAATAGAAATAGCAGCAACATTCTTAGTGGTCATTATAACCAATGCTGATCCCTGATAATAAAACAGATTCTTGGCCTAAGCCCTGGTTAACCATAGCTGCGCAAATTATGCCCTAACAATAAGTCTAATGTCAGACGTAAATTTATGTGCCTGATAATATACAAAATTGATTATCATCTAGAGTACTTTAATGAATCATTAAGAAACTCTGAAGCTTGCATGATGTAGACTTAATATTTACAGACGGTCACTGAAGGAAACAAAGCTAATAACTAACCTGTGTGAATTTCAGATAAAGATGTCTGGGGTAATAGAAATCTGAACAATAGACATTCAACTGTTTCTGCATTTCCACACTTCAGTATTACATTGCTAGGCTGGTGTGTATTCCACAATGCCTTGTGCACTGCAAACTAATAGACAGTTGTCAGGATTTTCCAAGAGAAAAGCATCAGCAGTCTTTATTAAATCCACTGTCACTTCATGCCTGAGTGGCCAGACTGAATGCATTCATTTCAACAGCTCTGCAAATGTGAGTTAGTCACCCTGTTTTGTTACAGCAAATTTAACCATAAAGAGGTTCCCAATGCACAATGAAAAGGAGAAAAAAGGGAAATTGCACAAAGATCCTAGCTTGTCCTCCAAGCTTCTATAATCATTCACAAATGCTCAGTGGCTTTCTATCCTGGAATCAGAACAAATAAAGCATAAGAAGAGGCCCATTTCTTCATAGTGTACACCATCTCTAATGCACCCTGTTGTATTGACTGCTGGAGGTTTTAAGTTTATGATAAAAAAGAGGTTTGCTATTGCCTGTATTAATAATGTAACCTTATTGAGGGAAGAGCTCTCTCAAAGAAGTTTGCACATGATCAGCACAGAAGCATTTGCCCTCTGTATGCACCTTAGGATTTGGTGAGCTAGAATAAATAGATTGATCTTTTTGTCACATATTTGGTGCCAAGAAAACATTAATGAGAAATACTCTAAGGGATATACCAGAGTGTGTTAGGAATAACCAAGTAAAAGTCCAGACATCTTACAAAGTTGAGTTTCAACCATTGTTCTTCTCTCAAGAATAAATGCAATTCTTCAAAGAGAGGAAACATAAAATGTAGCAATCTGTGGCTTTCAAGTTGATTTCCAAGTGTAGGATGACAGTGATTGCATTTGTTTTATGCTTTAACATTACATGCACAAGTATGACTCAAGCAAGAGAGCAAAGAATCCTTGTTCCACCTCCACTTCTTGTGATGATAATACTTACAACAAATTTTGTATCTATGCATATCTGGGGAGTATATCATCTGCTAGTGCTGAATAGGGTACAAAGCCAATTTAGAAATGCACATTCATGGGTAGAGGTGGGGATGTCATCAGACATAGCTGATTGACATACATGGTTTTAAATGTATATTTCTTCTTATAGTAATCCTTTTAAAGGTATTTTATGTCAACAAAGGTCAACTGAACTGAACTGAACTGAACTGACAATAAAAGTCAGCCTAACTCAAGATAATGGGAAGAGCTGGTCTCAGTATCTTTGATTACCTGAGAAAGAAAACAGAGATCTGTTGCAGAGGCTGTCTCTAGAAACCAATAAGCACAAGAGCAGAACACCTCCCCTCTTCTTGTTGTATGTACTGGATTAAATGAGGACACTTGGCAGATTTACTGTACAATCCTAAACAGAGTTACACCCTTTAAAAGTCATTGATGTTAATGATCTCAAAAGGATATAACTCTGTTTAGGACTGCATTATGAATTACTGGTGATAGATGGCCCACACTAGTAAATAACCTCAGATTCAGATACTAATCATGCCTAGGGAATTAAAAGCTTTTCTACCAGCACCCCTTCAGACAATGTTATATGGGTGTCCAGGGTCAGCAGCACCTGACCCAGACCCTCCCTCCTTCTCTATGGCTTTCACACCATGCCCAGTGTCCTTACACCTGAATTGGATGCTGCTGCCACCAGGTCTGATACCGCACAAGCCCTCCCTCCTCTCCACTCACCCAGATAAAATTCTGGCCAGGGAGGAAGATGCAGTGCAGGCACAAGTCCCCAACAAGAAGCAAGCCCGGATGTTCTTCTCAGAAGCTGCAGGGCTGTGGTCACCAGGGGGTGATGTCATCACCTGACAATACAGTAGAAACAGGGCAGCTGTAGGAAGAGAAGCTTCAACTGAGGCCAGCTATCAGAACAGCAGACCTCACTACCTGCAACAATAGCCTAGCAGTGACAGCCAAGTTCAAGGACTCCAGCCCAGCAGAGCACCAAGGAGGTCAGGAAACAATGGTCCAGCAGAAATACAGGGAGGGGCTGGGAAGGCAAGGAAGAGGGCTAGCCAAGTTGGAAAAGGCAATTTAAAGGGATGGTACTCCAGCCTCTAGCCTAATTGGTAGCAGAGGTGGTGAGGGCAAAGCCAGGGGGCTGGGGCTTATTGAAGGACTAGGAGAATGCATCTAAGGAGGCTCCAAACCAGGCTAGGGAGGAGAGATGAAGTATTGACTAAAGGAGCAACCTTCCGGGGAAGAAGAGGACAGACTTGGGTGCAATAACCCTTGCTCCTATGCCCTTCACCTCTGTTCTTTGGGGAGCCCCCAAAGAGGTGGGATGCAACTGTGGAGGAAAAGGGGGTGGCTCCGATGAGGGGGCACCCCCACAATGGATTAAATTAAATTCCATCAAGTCATAACCAACTCATGGCAACCCCTCATGGGGTTTTCAAGGAAAGAAATAAACAGAGGTGGTTTGCCATTGCCTTCCTCTGTACAGCATCCCACGTCTTCCTTGGTGGTCTCCCATCCAAGCACTAACCAAGACCAACCCTGCTTCGTTTCCAAGTTCAGGCTAGTCTGGGCTATTCAGGCTGCTTTAGGATATATTGCACTTCCTTAAATGCCTGATAAGCACCATTAGTCTACAAATCAAGTGAGAATTGCAGCTAAGGCAACACACTGGCTACCCACATTTTTGGTCAACCCCACCCTGGTCAACTTTGCCACCCACTTTGTTTATCCTTACCTGAATGTTAACTGTGCTGAGAAGTGCCAAGCCTTATTCCCCTCCCTTCTTGTGCTCCTCCAGCAACCAGGAGGTTGGTGGATGCTGCTCCACAGCCCCCACCACAAGCAGTTTCTGAAGGGCTATGAAATATCATTGCTTGGTCATATCCCTGACTTTCCAATTTTGCTTCTCACCTGCTCAGTGAATTTATATTAAAAATGCAACCGGTCTCTTTTTTGTACTCTTGTCTCCTAAGGGAACTGACTAGGTGAAGCTGTTCTGGAAGTTAACTTCCTGCTGCTGTGCAAATACAGCAGACAAAATAGTACTGTATGAATTGCAAAACCGATGTAAGTGCCAGTAAGAGCCAAGTGTCCAAACAGAAGTTCAATTCCCTTCCTACAAAAGGCATGCATTATATACAAGTTTGTTTAAATAGCCGCTATATTAAAAGCTCCTCTCCTTATTTATCATGTGTTCTGGATCTATACGGTGTGATTTTGAGCAAGAGACCATCAATTTCTTGCCACGCCTTCGTTAAAAAAGATCTAACATTTTGCTTTGCCTTGAATACTATTTTAATCACTGTTCCTAGCTTTCGCATTGCTTTTGCATGACTTAAGAATCATGAAATATGGAACCACAGATGCAGTGACAGATGATGTACAGACAGTTCCAACCTTACCCTGATGCTTCTGCTGAAAGAGTGCCACACGTTCTGCTCAGTTCTCACAGTTCAGCCTGTTATTGTTTGTCAGACTGCCTTCCCTGTTTGATAATCCCATTTCCCCCAGACAATTTTCAACTATGTGATAGAGATCTGTGGATGTTAAAATTCGTATTAGATTATTTGTTTTTTGTGTCACAATAGAAAATGTACATTCCTTCTCTACCTTTTTCATTCCCTATCTATTGTTCTGTGAACTGCGGCTTTAAACCCATAAGAGATTGCATTTTCCACAGACACCCCTTCCCACTAGTAAGGATAGAGTTTGTAGTCAAACAAGGATCTGGGAGGCCAGGTTTGAATCACCCCTTTGTTGTGGAAACTTGTACTCTTGGGTGACCTTGGGACAGTCACTCTTTCTCAGCAGAATGTACTTCCCGGGGTTGTTGCTGGGAGGATAAAATGGAGGAGGGGAGAGTAATGTTGTGGATTTTAAAAAAAAAGCTGGAAGAGAATTGCATATCTTGGGATGCTCAGCTCACCACATTCTATCATGGGGCCACTGCCTCAGATCTCTAGCTCAAACCACCTACTGAATTCTTGAATCCAAATGCTGAATATTACTCTGGTTTTGTGTCCATTTTAGCTCTTTCCAAGCAGCCCTCTTAACAGGAACAGAAGCCTGTTCAAAATGTCCTGCCAACCACCTGCTGAGTTCATGACATATTGATGGTCCTCCTCCTGAATGCAGTGGAGAAATGGTGGCATAGGAAGTTGCTTGTGAAATTATGGGAGTCCTGGGCAGCCAATCAGCATGAGTGACTGGGTCTGATTTTACATAATATCAGCTGTGATAAGGTCTCTTTCAACTTCTTCAGATTTGGTAGCTAACTGCATGCAATATTTGCATCATGGATCTCGGGCTTTTCAAAAGCGTTATGCCTTCCTCAGCAGTTTTGCTTGCCTTGATATCCATACCTGAATTCCACTCCAGAGCCAATGGAAGATTCTAAATGTCCAACAATATGTCTTTTTACTTGTGTGCCCAGTTGGTTGCATAGTTAGAAGAATGCTCTGAATTAACTGGGGTGTGAGTTCTTGTCCTGCCTCTTCCTTTTGTCTTGTAGTGTCTCAGCCCACTACTGATTAAAATGCAAGCTTTGTTTTGTTGGTGGTTCCCACTTCAAAGAGTTCAACCCTCTCACTCTTGTCTCCCACACGAGTTCTTTCCTCCAGTGAGATATCAGGATGCCTTCTGTAAATATGTAAGTATGCACTCCTGTTGCTTGTCTTAGTTCCTGTGTGCTCCCCTGCTGCATAAAAAGAACGTCCGCTCAGTGAATTATTGTACCTTGATATGAGGGAGAGGACATGGTGCTTCAGTGGTGGTTTCTTCTGCCAAGTGATCTTTGGAAGTGTTGGAGAGATTTGGTAAGAATGGGAATGTTTCCTCTTTCTGGTGTTTTGTAGGTGGATAATGCAATGCAGTATTATGTGCTGGTCGGATGCTTCCATATTTTACTGATGGGGGATACTGTTGCCATGTAGCTCTGTGACTGGCAGGTGTCAGCAGTGATGCTAAGGAGTCTAGTACAGTTACTATTCTGTCAGCTCCTTTGATCTGGGACTTTATTAAAATCTGTCCTGTAAGAGAGCATAGGACATGGACTAGCTAAACGAGTATTGTTCACTCCTCAATTACATGCTGGCGTACAGGACCTTAGGGATGTGCAGCCTGTATCACAAAATACCTATTTTTTATTTTCAAGGTTTCCCATTATAATGTGTGGGCCCCTTTAAAATCTGTGGAGCTGAGGTAGGTAGGAAGGGAATGAAGGATTCTCCCTGTTCCTTTGCCCTCCTCCTGCAGGGCCTTTGTTAAGGAATGTAAAGGGAAGGTGAGAATATTCAAATCTTTGCCTTTCGTGCTCAAGTGGCTACACAGAGCTTTGGCCCACCACAACTCCTCTGTCTCTGCTCAAGGCTGCTGCCTGCACACAGCCAATAGAGAATATCTCTGGCTGCAATCTTTTTATTTAGCATATTTTTATTTCACTTTTCTTTCAAGGAGCTCAGGGCAGCATACATTGTTTTCTTCTGTTCTGTTTTATCCTCACAGCAACCATGTGAATTAGGTTGGGCTAAGAGAGAATAACCAGCTGAGGTCACCAATTGAGCTTGATGCAGAGTGGTAATTTGAACCCAATGTCTCCCTGGTATGAGCCTGGTGCCCTAGCCACTACACCCCACCGGTTGTCAGTGATAAGGCACACAAGGATTTGTGTGTGCACCACCCACAGCTGGCATCAGTTCTTAGAATTTGGGGGGCTGGTAGGGAGTCACTTCAGCTGCCAATGTTTTCCTAGAATGGGAGAAAAAAAAATATCTTCCATCAGTAGAAATCCTGTCCCACTCTGTCTTCCTCTCATTCTTCTAATTTTCTGTTATTAGAACGGCATAATTTGTGAATGGGCTTTTCAGAAACAGCCTTTTAGGAAATGGAAGAAAAATATTAAGGTAGTATAACACATTATAGTTGATAGGCATTCAGAAACATTTTTGCACAGCTGAATTGTGTTAGAGGATTAACAGCATTCACATCTTCCCCAGTGGGTTCTGGACTAAATAAAAGTCTGTTTTGCAAATGGAAAAATTAATCCAAAGGCTCTATGCACTTGGTCATTTCCATCCCGAACAAATATAGTGATACTTTTGTTTTCCAGTTAGCTAGCTCAAACAAAACAGAAGTTAGTTGATTGGAAAGTATCATCATATTGGCTTTGGGGAAATGTGGTGACCAGTGTTCCAATGCAAGCTCCATTCATTTCAGTGAGCTTGAGTCTTGAGTAAAACAGTACAAACCAAGTCCCAAATCCATATATTTTCCATGTAAAGTAACCTTAATAAGGCCACTTAATAAGAACAGCAGCACCAGGAGAATGAATATAGGTTGGGTTTTCATGAATCTTTAATAGAATATCTTGCTTTTTAACAGATTGAAGGAGATCAATGCAAAGGAAGAGAGCTTGCAGATTGCATATACCTTTATTTTTATGGGTCCGTAGTGTACAGATTTCACAAGGAATGCACTAATAGTTCTCCAGCGCTAATTATGATTCATGATGGATGAATACATCCTTTCTACTACAGACTGAAACAAGGTCAAAGTAATGCTATGAAACAAGGTCAAACAAAAGAATACTCTGGGTTTTTATGGTTCCCCCCCCCAGCACTTTAAATAAAATGTTTCTCAAGGAAATCATTTTACATAAGAATAATAAGAATACTTAGCTTTTATATAACACACTTCATGTTCAAAGAGCTTCACATCTGTTATCTGAGATCCAGAGCCGCATTTCTATGGGCACAAGGACTTTGGCCTACACAGCACAACTGTCTTGCCTCCCCCCTCCTGCTGCATTTCCCAACACCCCCTGAAATACTGCTTCCAGAACAATATTTTTTTTGAGGGGTTTGGGGTGGTTCAGAAGAGGAGGAGAGAAAAATGAAGTTTTGTTCCATGGGTGAAAATCCTTATGTCCATAGAAACACTTATCTGGATCCAAGCCATAATCATGACCACAGCGCTATAAGATGATTATGATCCCCATGAGTCAGAAAGGGCTATCCTAAACCTATCTATAGATCCCAGTGGCTGAGACTGATGAGTTCATTTGAATCAGGGACTTTCCCTTCTCTGAATCTTAGGCATTACACTACAGTAGCAATTTCATGTTTTTACAAATTACTGTTTAAATCTATTAACCTTGCATGTAGAGCAATGATACTCATTCAGAGGCTAGGGAGACACATGTAGTTGTTTAACATGCATCCTGTTGCTCTTCTGGGCACTGTTTCCCAATGTACTGCCCACCCCAAGTTCAGAGAAAGTGACCAAAGCCATTGGTGGGTATGACTTGTGGTTGGCAGGTGGTTCACACCATGAAACAGCCATTGCTGCAGGGACTGGAAGATTGGTAAAGTACAAGCCTCATGCTGGGGATGGAAGTCAACCTCCATTCTTTTTTTGCAGCCTTTGCATTCTCATCCCAACACCTGGGTGGCTGCTGGGAGGAGAGCAAAAGGGGAAAAGTGAGCTGGCCATAGTGAGATTGTGGTGGTTTTACTCCTCTTTCTCCAGGACCAGTTTGCTTTCTTCTGGGAGCCTGGAATGAGTGGGAGTGTCTCATACTGAGGAGTGAGTAGGCAGGCTGAGAGGGAAGCCCTTCCCCTCCCTCCAGACATACAAGGGCTAACTATGCTTCAGCAGTGGTGGGGAGAAACACCTTCTGGGTGCTCAGAGGAACTCCAGTTATTAAAATGCTTAATATTAATAGTTATTTTTGTTGGTGTTTTGTGGGCTGATGTGCAAGGCAAGTAATCATGTGGCTCCCTTGTTTGATTTTTTTGGGTTTCTTTGCCCCCCCCCCCGAAGGGGATTTTTTATTGCATTTCTATAAACTACAAAGAAAATAGGGAAGGGACTCTAATATCTACGGGAGAAAGAAAAGTTAACCACTAAAAACCCAAGTAGTGAAGATCATTACATAAGCTTATAAAATGATGAATCTAGTCTATTAATAATACAATGAGCTTGAATATTTAACTCTAGCCTATATTCCCCAAAAACCGATATCAATTACTGTTTAAGACAATCACAAAAGCATCAAACATAAATGTAGCTTCTTAAAGGTGGAATTCAGAGTTCCTCAGCATCTCATTTCCTGGCATTTCTTTTCCTCAAATCATAGTCTCTTTTTGGGGCTGCAGCCCCCATCTCCGAATCAGAGACCTCCTCTGATGTTGAAGAAGAGTTTTCACCACTTTCTTTACTCTGGTCGTCATCTTTGTCGTCTTCTCCGGACCTTCCCAGTTGCTGCCTCAAGAATTCCTTTGCTTTCTTAACGGAGTCAATTCTTTCTTTTTTTCTCATTTATTCTGAAGAGTAAGCTGCCGGGAACCAGCCATTTGTACTGTATGTTGTTTATTTGTAGAAACAATGTCAAGTCTTTGAATTTTAGAGAATCTAACCACTATTTCTCCAGGCAGATTATTTTTCTTAATGTATTCTGAATATGTTCTGTAGACCACATTAATTTTGCTTTGAAGATATTCTGTTTTCAAATCTGCCACTGGTGCAAGTAAATCGCCCAATACTTGTTTTAGATTCTCTACTTTTGTCTCAGGAACCCCTTGGAATCTAAGGATGAAGCTTGCCTTTTCCATTTGTTATTGCAAAAGCTGGGATTCATCAGTAATTTTTCTCTTTTCCAACTCCTGTACACGTTTTTTCACCTTTTTAGATTTGGCATTAACTTCCTTCAGTGTTTCTGCTGTTTGCCCTGTTAATTTCTTAGTCTCATTCAGTTCCAGTTGTTGTGCAGCGAAGTTCTGATTCAAATTAACCAGTTGCTGATTGACGTTTGTCATCTGGTCCAGCGGAGGGCACAATAATTCAGCTAACAGCTGTGAAAGCTCGTTGGTAGCTTCTGGTCTCGGGCTTCTACTTCCCGAAGGAGGCTTAAGCTGCGATGGTTTCTCTTTCTCGCCTCTACGCCCCGCCATTTTTGAGGATTGTTTACTTTTAGAAAAATTTGCTAAAGTCTCTGTTTTCTACCAAAATGCTTTGCTGCGCTCTTGTGTGCTTCTTAAATCAGTTCTATGTTCTTAAATCAGTTCTATAGCTTTTACATCCAGCACCCTCTTTTTAAAATGTTTTGTTTGAATTTTGCATCTGGGAGTTCCCCCTCACACTCATTTAAATCAGAGGGGCTTTCTCGGCAAAGTTTGGTGTTCTTCTTTCAACTCAACTCACAGTTAATTGCTGGTCTCCAGACCCGCTTAAGGTACGTGTATCTTACCCGATCTTCATGCACTTGTCCCAGTCAGTGACTCTTAAGCCATTCGGCCGCACAGTGGTAGGACCTTCAGGGTGGAGGGAAGCCTCAATTCCCCAGCATTGAGCCAGTTGAAGAGGCAATCCCTCAAAAGCCCCCTGGCTAGAAGCCCTATCCCAAAGGGCTCCGGGGGGGTAGTGGACAGTCACCCCCCTCCTAGCGACTGGCATTCAGATCGTAACCCTGGGAGCTCACCAGGGTTGTATCCACCATCGTGCCACCAAAAACTGGAAGTTCTCCCTTGTTTGATTTTAACTGTGATTATTGATCTTCACTAGCCACAGAGTGAATACCACTGCTGTAGAGCATGATGGTTGGTCTGGTGCAGAGCCACCCCCGGGGAACATAATATATATACAAAGTAGAAAAACTGTGTTAAAAGGGTCAGTCATGTATATGTGTCCTATCACACAGCACCTTTGGGGAGTATGGGTGAGTTCAAGTACCATTCCTATGCCTCACCACATGTGGATTCTACTTACCGGACCATTATATATATATATATATATATATATATATATATTTGCTCCAGATTAGAAACAAAACAGAATATATATATATATATATATTTGCTCCAGATTAGAAACAAAACAGATGAGGTAATGGCTTGAATCCTGCTGCAACATGTAAGTGGAAATATAAATAGACTTAGCAGAGTTCTGCTTGCACAATATTTTGTGAAACACCTAGCACTTTGTCCTCTATATATGATAGCACCCAGAAATTAATTGCACCAAGATCTTGCACAAGTAGAAACACAAGTGGGGATATACAATAAGCCTGAATTAGAGCAAGAGGCTACCAGTCTTTTTCTTGCATTTATGCTTGCTCAAGAACTCTAGCACAAGTAGAAATTCTCTCTTCGATCCTTCTCTCTTCGATCCAACCCAATATCTTCAGTTGCACCAGCACTGTTACAGCAGGAGACAACAGCACCCCCCCCATAGGGATTCATGTTCCAACATGTATTTGATAGTGCACTGGTTGATGGGGAAAGACCTGTTTACTCATAATGCAGACAACTGTTGAGGGGAGGAGAGCCCACTTAATGTGCACAGAGCATATGCCCAAAAAAACCCTGGCCCTGGTCTAGGACAGCCTGATGACTTTGGGCCCAGGGGCCACCAGCAGATTGCTATCCGATGAGTGCAACGCTCTCCTGGTGACATACCAGAGGAGATGGTCCTGTAGATATGTTGGTCCCAGACCACTCAAGGCCAGAAATTTTAAAAGGTCTTTTGAAACATCTTGTCTGCCCCAGTCGAGGTTGCAAGTTAAGTGTGTAATGCGCCATCAAGTGGCTTCCAATTTATGGCAACCTTATGAATTAATGACTTCCAAAATGTCCTATCATTAACAGCCTCACTCGGGTCTTGCAAACTGAAAGTCATAGCTTCCTTTCACTAATTTGTCCATGAACTCCTTTTCAAGAAAGCAGTACTGACAATTATATGGAATTCTGTCAGAATGAGAGTCTCTTATGAGAAAAAGAAAGCAGACAATTATAACATAAAAATAGAAAACTGAAGCATTTATTAGACAGCTGCCTTTCTTCATTGCTTGGCTAAGATGGTTGTATCAAGAGGTGCTCAAAGCTTAACCTGAGTTCCCAAAGTGCTCTTGTTCAAATGATTTCACAGAACTACAGCTATGTAGTGTGTAAAGTCTTCAGCCCTGGAATAGCCAATTTGTTTCCTATGCAACCATCACATGCACAAAGAAAGCAGTCTATCTTTTCAAAAATGAGCTTTGGGACTGGGCAAATGGTACCTTACCCACTGCTGGCAATGAGCCAATCAGTATTTTAAAAGTCAGAAACTTCCCAATGAATCACTTGTGAAATGCCTAATAGAGGTAAGCAAGTCAGGAATGATGTCATAAACCAAAGTTGGGTAACTTTATCTTGAACTGGCAACAAAGCTGATTAGCATTTAAATTGAGGTTTCATGACAGCAGACCAACAATGTTCTAAAAACGTCCAGGAAAGGCTTGATCAGGGAAAACTCTGTGATAGA
Organism: Gekko japonicus; assembly: GCF_001447785.1. Classification (NCBI taxonomy): domain Eukaryota; kingdom Metazoa; phylum Chordata; class Lepidosauria; order Squamata; family Gekkonidae; genus Gekko; species Gekko japonicus. The sequence goes on from NW_015167603.1 coordinate 179,068, forward strand.
CCTGCCACTGAGTGTTGCAAAGTGGATTAACCAAATAAAATGAAATAAACACAGAGAATGGTTAGGCCAGCCTGTTTTACAACCAGGGCTAGTATTAGCCACATCAAAGAAAATCAGGATGATTACCAAGGTGTTTGAAGTGACTGAGAAGCTTTAAGGAATCTCATCATAAAATATCACAAAAAGCAGGAGATTCCACAAGGCCATGCTATTGTCGATTTTCAGTCATTCTGAGGTAATTTATTATTTCCAACAAGTTGTGGAAGGTGCTGAGTATTGATTGGATCAGAATAGGGAGAGCAATGGCTCTGAGTTAGTTTTGCTTAGGCTAGCGGGTTTCAGAGTTCCACACAGTATTTTATGTAATTTTTAATGATGCATCAGCAAGACCTCAATTCCTTTGCAATGTCCCCAAACCCTCGGCATTATTATGTTGCCTAAAGAGCACAGCACGTTGTCTAGGAATGAATAAGATTTATCACCAAAATAAAATTATACATGTCAGTGCACTGCAGAACTATTTGTTTCTGTTCACATCTAGAAAGACATAGTGGGGTTTAGGACACGTATGATCAAACCTCTACCCACCTGAAGGAGAAAGGGATTAGGTGAAAATCTTCTGCATTTTCCAATCAGTTTGAAAAACAACAAAATGAGGAAGCCCAACAGCAGGGATAATTGTTTCCTCAGAGAATACTATGACCAGTTGTACCCACTTTTTAAAAAAGAGAGAATGACAGTGATAAACTCCTACCATGGTTCAGTTCTGGAGTATAAATAGGGATGGGCAAACATCTGTTACTTTGTTTCTCTTCATATTCATTTTTGTCCGAGGCTTTAGTTCTCTGCCTTTTGTACTTGGCTTTGTATAACATATACAGGAGATTTTTAAAAAATTTAAATTTAAATTTCATTTTTGCAAATTATTCCCCTCCACTGCAAACTGCTGCCTTCCCCCTTTATGCTGTTACTAAGGCCCTTGGCCCCTGAGAAGCATCGTTGCAGTGCTGTAACAGGGCGGGGAGGCAAGCAAGCTCTGCCTTGCTGACAAAAATCCATCAGCAGAAGTGCTCAACAGGACCCACATCAGTGTATATGTGTTTATACATAGCTGTATAATAAAATAATATTGCCAGTCCTATTTTATGAGAAATGAACGCAGGAGCCTTTGTCTTTTGCGATAATTCCTCATTCCTCACACTGATTTCCACCCCTCACCCCCCCCCGATCCCCCATTTGTTTCAAACATTGTTGGCCATATTGTTTGGCATAGAAATAGTGTAACAGTAGAATGAATTATTTAAGGCAAATAAATGGCATACAGATTGTGTCAAGAAGCTTGTTTCTGCCCAAATGGTGGCAAGGGAGGTTTTCAACCCATTGCCTTCAGAGCATTGGAGGCATCAGACACTGAGGTTGAGGGAAAAAGAAGGGCTGCTTTGTACAGCAAAGCTAATGAGTTGTCAGAGTGTGGCAGGCTGTTTAAAGCAGTTTCCTCCTTGTCTGACATTTTTATTTTGCTGAAGATTTCCTCTCCTTTCCTGCCCTGTAGCAACAGTGTGGGATTAACCAGTTGCTTCAATGCTGAGGAGGATTTTTTTTTGAGGTCTCCATCAGGGTCAGGGTAATGGACCTTTTGCCCCCATAGCCAGAATAACAAGACAGACCACAATATTAGGTACTAACGGGCCACTTTATTAACTACAACAAAGCATAATGGCAACAAAATTGTAAGGGATACTCAGAATGAGGCATGGCGAAGCTAGGGGTCAAGAGACCTTTCCCTCGCCATAATGATCTAGGGCTAGCCACCCGGCCCTGGAGGCAAGGCAAACGAAATGCCTTACCTCCAGCCAGCACAGCCAGGGTAATTGCCAGGGATAACCACCCCCGAGCCGCGTGGCTCAAAGGGAGACAAGTCCCAGGCAAACCCTTAGGCAGTCTGTTTTCCCCACCCCGGGCCGCAGGACCCAAAGACTGTACCGACAAGACCCCTATTCCCAAATGGGTTATAAACTGGTGCTCACCATTCCACAATCTGTTTGGAATAACAACCTTCCACTGCAAAGTTCAAGCCTCAGCTTAGGCCCTTGCGCCCACTAAAGGCCTAAAGCCGCACCTATCCCATGCTGCAAGTCTTTCAGGAAAATATCCATCCCTTCTTCCAACAGGTGAACTTTGTCATCACGAAAGAGGTTCACCGCATGAGCCGTTATGCTAGGGTGTGGCAAATACCTTCCTAGGCCCCCTTCAAGCACCCTACGAATCTCACGATTAGCTTTCCGTCTAGCCTTGTCAATGGCTAATGGATTACAGGAACCACGCCACACCAAACACGGAACAATAGCGGACCAGACAATAAGTGTCCCCGGCCACCGCTGCCTAATCAACTGAAAATCACATTGCGCCTGCAAAATCAGGGCTTTACCCTTAATCAAGCCGAGGTCGTTGCCTCCCAAGTGAATAAGAACATGTGGGAAGGGTCACACCCTCCCCTCAAACAACAGGTGTAGCAGGCCAGGCCACTGCAAGCCCCTGTGGCCGCACCATTCAACTGAGGCCAACCGGCCAAAACCCAACTGTGAACCAATGGGTGTTCTCTTGGCCCGGTGCACAGACAGAGAACTGCAGAAACGTTTGGCAAGAAAGCTTGGGTAGTAGAGAAGACTCCCATTCACGCCAAAGTAAAGGGGATACATTTTCTAGAGAGAGAAGATCCCCTACCCAGTCAAACAGGGAGTGTTATCTCTGAGGAGATCCCTGGTCTGGTGTGATTAGAAACTGCCTGTGGAGATCTTAAAAATCAGTCAACAACTCAAGAAGAATATTGGTGTTGCCATCCATATGGGCACCAAAAGAATCAGTGAATTGAGAAAACACTGGATCAAAAGCCTCTCAATATAAAGATCAAAGTAACTGTGAATGAATTAAGAACCTCTCACTAGCCTGATATATAAGATCAAATATCTGTGCTTTTACCTCAGTAATTTCAACCCCTGATTTCACCTGACCCTTTCCTTGATGTTAAATAAAACCTTTTATTATTTTTGAATTTTAAAAGCATCTCAAGTGCCTTTTTCAAGGGTTTAAGTTAAAGAGCAATCCTATCCCTTCCCTCTGGGTCCTGGGCTGAGCAAATAATCAAACTATATCTTACTGACAGAGTGGGACAGCCAAAGTTTCTTCAGGGGAGAAGAAACACATTTCCAGGACTGCTCAGTCAGTAAAGGGCCAGAGAAACAGAGGAAAAATCTAGCCTCTGAGGAAGGGAAGTGGAAAGGGTCCATCATAGAAATTACACACAATTTTAAAATAAAGTACTTATTTTTCTTTCCTTAGAGGAAAATCCAAATCCAAATGGAAGATGGTCCCATATACAAAAATAAAGCTGTATAGAAATATTGATTTCTAAAAGCCCCTGTCTTCCCCTGGGATGTCTTGCTGATAACCTGCTATGCCTTGTTTCCTGTTGAAGCCATATGGCCTCACATTTGGCTGGAGAAACTTTATAGCCCTGCCATGTAATCACACATTCTTCACACTTCCATGCTGGAAGCTAGGCCAGCATGCAAAAAGTCATGTAGCCAATGGGGAGACTGGAGTTTGGGGTCACCTGACTGCAGAGGGAGTCTCCAAACGTCCAGCCTATCCCCACTTACACCCATGACAACCAACAAATTGGACACACCCTGCCCACTCGCAGTTGGCTGCCTGGCCACAGCTGATTGTGACTGGAATGGGCCTATAACTGGTCATTCCCAATGGGAGAGAGCTCTGTTCTCTCGGTTCTCTCTGCTGCTCTTGTGTTCTTGTTCCTGTTCGTGAGCTCTCTGCTCCCTGCTTGTTTTACTGCACCTGGACATGTGGTCTGTGGGAGAACAAAGACCTGCTTGGTAACTGGAGCACATGGTGTGAAAAAATGGGCTTTCCCTTCAAGATCCCCTGGAACCCTGGACTGTAGATGTTCCTGACATGGTAAATATGAAGCATTATGTTTAGTTAAGGCAAACTGCCTTAGGCTTGTTATTTTGAAATCTTTATGGTCTAATTGCAATGCTCTGTGTTGAATAAAAACTTATTCTTGTTTTTAAATGGTTTCTGATGTGTAACTGAGTTCCAAGCCTAAAATCCTGTAGCCTAAATGCTGACCACATACGTTACTATTGGAGGTTAAAATATTGTGCATCTCTGGAAAGAGTTGCTAATGTATTAAGTCCCAGATGCCAGCTGAGAGATTTGAATCTCTGCTCTGAGCTGGAGGGGATTATAGTCTACTGTAGAGATTCTGGTGGCATATTGTTCTGAATCCAGAGAGGGTAGCCTACCTCTCTGGGTGGTTGTTTAATGTATTGTAAAAGTATAGGATTCCCTCTCATTCCTGGACAGGCTTGAGGGGCAGAATCCTATACAAAAGCATACCAGATTGCATTATAATATAGGAAAAGAATATATTCCACTAAAATAATAAATTAAACATTTTAGTCCTTAATCACAGAATATAGAATTGGAAGGAAACTTATGGGCCCCAGTCCAATGCCCTGTATCTGTGTAGGAAATCCATACTTAGAGCATCCCTGAAATGTTGCCTGAAATGACCCACTCCTATTTGCACTGCATAAGGGTGATTCCCTCCAGCAGTTTTAGAAGAAGTGCATTGATGTATTAGATTTAAATGGTAATAAATGCATGATAAATTGATTACTTCTCAATATGTCTCCCATAGCCATTTGACTCATTCATAAAATATGGGGGGGGGGGTAAAATTATCAATAGATTAGGAATGACACTCATTTAAATCTCAGTCCATGAAGGAAAAACAAGGAGATGCATCCAGGGATTGTACAACTGATGGTTCTTACACCTGTTAAGTGGGGAAAGTGTCCCAGCTAATAGCAACAGAATTAATATTCACCTTGAGTCCACTTTGCACTGAGTACCAGATTGATTTAGAGGGCTTTGACTGTGTGGAAACGCAGAATTCACATACCATATTTTCACTTTCCTATTAGGAGGACAAGCTGGCCAAAACAATGGTCTGCTAGGAACACTGCCAAGTCTAAATGTATCAGTGCTCTCTGCACGTCAGTCTTACAGCTGTGCTCCACAGATATCCTCCTGACACCCAGTGGTGCCGCATTTTACATTTTAATAAGATGTGGCGGTAATGCATCGTAGTGGCGTGGCAATCGGGAAAGTGCCTTGTAGAAGCAGTTTGGGAACAACAACAGCTATATAGCAGATTGCCCACAATAGCGGAAAATATATTGCAATATCCTTGGAGTGAGATGAAATGCAAAGGTCTTTTGTCCTTCTGCATGCTGGCAAAAGAAATGTGATCCTTTGTATTCACCAGTGAGCACAACGCTCGCTGAAAGATGATCAGGTTGAACGAAACAGAACCAAAGAAAACTGGTGTTCTTGCTGATTGCCAGTAATTACATCCTTCCTAGGGAACTCCTGCATGCATTGTGACATCCCATGAGAATCACTCCAGCCTTTAAAAAAACGTTTCAATTCATAAAGCACTACTAGTAGCAGCTTTTTTTAACTTCTTATGAAAACCAGCAAGCTTGCCTTCTTCTTTTTTTCCAGTTAAGTTTTCCCCAAATGCTGCTGTTGTCTTTTGCCTGAGTGTTCATGTAACAAAACATTGTGTGTAAAATGGACATCTATCTTCACTTATTGTGTGTTTTGTGCTGTTGATCCCCAAAGGAGCACATAAACCACTCTTTAGGACTGATTTATTGAGGAAAATTATGGACTATTGCCTGTATTTGTTTGTCACTTATTTGATATTACAAGACTACTTTAAAAGCTGTTAGTGATAAAGTATTTTTATTTGTTTAATGTTTTATATAGCTGAGGGAAATATTGCACCTGCACTCTGAAATAAAGCCATGAAACAAAGAAATGGGGTTACACGAGTTTATTAATAGCTGATATGCAACCATAAATTATAAACAGTCTCCTTCCACCCATTGCCGAGCAAGTTAGCTTAACCACGGACAGCAGCTTGGCTCCTTGTGAGCAAGCAAACACAGCCTGGCTTAAACTTCCACACACAGTATTATTGTGCCTCCTACATCATCACTTGCACACCAAAATACGTGGTGAAGAGAAGAAACCTAGCCTCATGCTCCTTGCTCCATGCTGGTCAACATTAGATTTCAGGCAATGCCCCCAAACTACAAAGGAGTACTTGTGCCAGTTTCCTCTACCTGGTTAGCTATGAGAGGTCAAACTGGGCAATTTCCCTTCATGTCAGAGTAGCTGGTATTTTCTTTTTCTTATGCCTGTTGTCAAAAACCCATGCTGCTCATGCTCACCCTTGTTAAGAGGAGGTCCCCTCTCCAGTGTGAAGCAGGCAAAAGAAAAACTATCCTCTTTTGTCAGTGTGGGATGGTTCCCCTCCCCAGTTCCTGCTTGATCCCAAGGCAGGGCTATAAAATCTGGCCTGGGAAATTCCTGGAGATTTGCATGTGGTGCTTGGGGAGTCTTCTAGACTCTCTATACCAGATTATCTTTCTTCTGAAGATGCCAGTTTCTTCCAGAGGAACTAATCTCTATGATCTGGAGAACAGTTGGAATTCTGGGAGATCTCCAGGCCCCAACCGGAGGTTGGAAACCCTATAGGATACACAGGCAGAGTAGGTAGGTCAACATGCAGCAAAAGCCTGCTATTATATAAAGTTGCCATGTTGGGAAATATTTGGGGTGGAGCCTGGGGAAGATGGGTTTGGGGGAGGGACCTCAGTAGGATATGATGTCATAGAATTCACCTTCCAAAGCAGCCATTTTCTCCAGGGGAACTGATCTCCATAGTGAGGAGATGAGTTGTAGTCCTGAAAGATCTCCAGGCCCCATCTTTTTGCTTTGTCCCATCTGGAGATTGGCAGTCGTACCTGATGTCGGCTGTTCCTTTCTGATTGGCTGCTCTGGATGAGGCAGCTCATGGCTGTCCAAGAACTAATAGTGCTCTTAAAAATTGGGACTGACACAAAGCAGCATTTCAGCCATACAGAATGGGAATTAAATAGCCACCTTGGAAGAAATTCGTACGTGAACAAACATGAAGCTGTCTTATACTGAATTGGTTCATCAAGATTAGTTTTGTCTAGTCAGACTAGCAGCAGCTCTCCAAGGTCCCCAAGGTCTTTGTCATCACCTACTGCCTGGTCCTTTTAAGTGGACATTCCAGTGATTGAACCTGAGCTGCTTACAAGGCAGAGACCCATCCACTGAACTGCAGCTCCTTCCCTAAGAAAGGTGGGATGCAAATCTGTGAAACAGATAGATGATAGACAGATAGATGAAGAAGAAGAAGAAGAAGAAGGAGAAGAAGAAGAAGAAGAAGAGATTGGATTTATACCCCGCCCCTCACTACCCAAAGGTGTCTCAGAGTGGCTTACAAACTTCTTTCCCTTCCCTTCCCCACAACAGACACCCTGTGAGGTAGGTGGGGCTGAGAGAACTCTGACACAAACTGCTCTTTTTCAAGGACAGCTGTGCCAGAGCTTGTGACTGACCCAAGGACACATCAGCAGGTGCAAGTGGAGGAGTGGGGAATCAAACCCGGTTCTCACAGATTAGAGTCCACACACTTAACCACTACACCAAACTGGCTTGTTGAAGTAAGACTATCACAGTCAACTCACAGGGTGATCACTCTCAAGCACTTGTTGAGAACAGAATGTTGGTTTGCCATGTTTACACCATCACCATGTTGTTAGTAAGTCAGATTGATTATGAAAGAACACTTTGAAATGCAGACATGAGGATCTGCTTCTGCTGCTCAAATAAGTTATAATAATTCTCAGGATATCAATGTACTATTATGTCTGTCATTCTAAAGTCAGCAGCCTAAAGTAAGAACTCCTGAATAGCTATGGTTGCACAACAGCACTGATTGACAGATTAAACCAAATTCAGATGGCAGAATCCCATCTGCTGTTTAAGTGTCCATCCTAGGAACAGTGTGGTAGTATGCCTACAAAGCACTGCCATATTGTAGTAGTTGCAAACAAGGCAACTTGTTGAGAGTGCAGTTTGTACTGATTTTCCTGCTACTCCTACAAGTTATACAATAAACTGGTTCATGCTGAAATGTGCTTCCATTACCCATCTGTTGTGTCTGAATCTGAAATAATAAAATCTCATTCCTACATATATATTTGTGTAGTACTTAGCAATATGGCTCTGCAGCCTGTTCACAGTCTATGTGTAATAGTAATTCAGACAAAGCATACATTCATATATACTTTTAATACAGTTGCAGCACATGCAAAATATTAACCTACAAACCTGATTCCAAGTGAATTTATGTACTACAAATACAACGCTGGGAGCAGGGCATTCAAGGCAAAGAGTAACCTTAGCAGTCACGGGATAAGAGCACAGGTTCTCTTATGGATTAAAAATTGGTTAAATGACAGGAAGCAAAGAGTAGGAATCAATGGGGAGTTCCCACAATGGAGGGAAGAAAGCAGTGAGGTCCCACAAGGGTCAGTCTTTGGGCCAGTACTATGTAATTTATTCATCAACGATCTGGAACTCGGGGTGAGTAGTGTAGTGGCCAAGTTTGCAGATGACAGAAAATTATTCAGGATGGTGAAATCCAAGGCTGACTATGAAGAGCTCCAAGAGGACCTCCAAAAAGTGGGTGAGTGGGTGACAATGTGGCAAATGAAGTTCAGTGTTGGTAAGTGTCAGGTGATGCACACTGGGACAAAAAAAATCCCAACTTCAAGTATAGGTTAATGGGGTCTGAACTTGCTGAGATTGAGAGGGGAAAAGATCTTGGGGTCATAGTGGATGGCACAATGAAAGTGTCAACCCAGTATGCTGCAGAGGTGAAAAAAGGCAAACTCTGTGTTAGGGATTATTAAGAAAGGGATTGAGAATGAAATGGCCAGTATTGTAATGCCCATGTATAGATATATGGTGCACCCATTGCATCTGCTAGCTCTTACCCAGCTCAGTTATTCAGGGTAATTAGGTCTCTTATGTCTCCCTCAGAGAGGATTCAGAATAGTAGTAATTCGGCTATAAACTGTGAGGCATTCGTGAGGCTTTATGCAGATAAAAATCTTGTTGCTCCACCACGACATCCTAGCCAACGTTGATATAGTACATGAACTGGAGGCCCCTTGGCCATCTTTGGACTTGGTTTTTGACAACTTCAGGTGGCTCTCCCAAGCTGATGTCAACAGGTTTCTGGGTGCTGTTAGGCTGACCACTTGCTTCTTAGATCCCTGCCCCTCGTGGCTGGTGAAAGCCAGTGGCAAGGGACTATAAGGTCCCCTGGAAGATGTCATCAATTTGTCCCTGGGTTTGGGGGTCTTTCCAGTGGGATTGAAGGAAACAGTGGTTGTCCCACTCTTAAAAAACCCCAACTTTAGATCCTATGGTTCTGACCAATTACTACCCAGTCTTGAATCTTTTGTTTCTGGGTAAGGTAATTCAGAGTGTGGTGGCAGAACAGTTCCAGAAATTCCTGGATGACACATTAGTGTTGAATCCATTCCAATCTGGCTTCTGCCCCGGCCACAGGATGGAGATGGTGTTGGTCACCTCACAGACGATCTCCTCAAGCAGCTGGATCGAGGTGGGTCGGCACTACTGATATTACTTCATCTTCCAGCAGTGTTCACCACAGTCAATTACAATCTATTGATTGCAATGGCTTACCTCATTCCCCCAGGGTTGGGGACAGAGGGTGGCAGTGGAAGAGACAGTGTCCCCAAGGCACCTGCTAGTATGCAGGGTTCCTCAGGGGGCATTTATTTAACATCTGTATGGGCCCCATCACCCAGCTGGCATTGGGCTGGGGTGTCATCAGTATGCTAATGACACTCAGCTATTTCTATTGATGGGTGGTCAACTGGACCCCATTCCTGTGAACTTAGCTCAGGGTTTGGAGGCCGTGGTAGGATGGTTAAAGCAGAGTTTGTTGAAACTGAATCCTGGTAACACAGAGGTTTAGTGGCTGGGTGGGGGCAGCCGTGGCTAGATTGCTAACTCCTGACTCTGTATGGAGTGCCCCTAACACCAGCATTGACCATCAGGAGTCTGGGTGTGACTCTGGACACCTCCTTATCAATGGAGGCCCAGGTTGCGAAGGTTGCCAGGCTGGTGTTTCTCCAACTGCACGCCTACCTGCCTTGCTCTGACCTAGCCATGGTAATCTATGTAATGGTCATCTCCAGGATAGACTACTGTAACTCGGTCTATGTAGGCCTACCCTTGAGACTGACCTGGAAGCTCCAATTGGTCCAGAATGTGTCCATGTGGGTCCTTATGAGGACCCCTCAGATGGCACACATTCAGCCTCTGCTGTGCGAGTGCACTGGCTTCCGATGGAGCACCAAATCAGGTTCAAGGTGCTCGTTTTGACCTTTAAGGCCCTTAGCAGTCAGGGACCCACATACCTTCAGGACTGCCTCTCTCTGTATGCCCCAAGAAGAGACATCCGGCTGTCTTCAACCAGGGCCAGGGCTTTTTCGGCCCTGGGCTCTACCTGGTGGAACTCTCTGCTGGAGAACTTCCATGTCCTGTTGGATTTGTTACCTTTCCACAGGACATGTAAAGCAGAGATGTTTCACCAGGCATTCAGCTGAGGACAGCAGTGGGACAACTTGTAGTCTGGGACTCTTATACCCTCCATTTTCCGCAAGCCCTCCCTCCCCGGAGGCTTGTGAAATCTGAAATTTTCTCACCATCTTGGAATGAATTGAATTTTGCTGATATATGCACTGTATATTTTACTGTAGGGTTTTAACTTTTGGTTATTTAGTGTATGTTCCTTTCTGTTGTAAGCTGCCCTGAACCCTGCTACCAGGGAAGGATGACCTAAAAATTTAATCAAATAAATAAATACATAAATTTGGAATACTGTGTACAGTTCTGGTCACTGTATCTGAAAAAGGACATTGCAGAGCTTGAAAAACTACAGAGGAGGGCAAACAAGATGACTGGGGGGTTGGAACACCATCCTTATAAGGAAAGGCTGAAAAATCTGGGACTTTTCAGTTTATAAAGGAGACAACTAATGTGGGCATGATAGAGGTTTATAAAATTATGCATGAGGTGGAGAGAGTTGACAAAGAGATATTTTTTCTCCCTCTCCCAAAATACTAGAACTCGAGGGCATAAAATGAAACTGATGACCAGTAGGTTCAGGACAGAAAAAGAAAATACTACTTTACATAGAGAGTGATTAAAATGTGGAATTTGTTGTCAAAAATGTAGTGATGCCCTCAGGAATAAACAGCTTTAAAAGGGGATTAGATAGATTCATGGAAGATAGGTTTATCAGTGGCTACTAGCCATGGTGACTGAGGAAAACCTCCACTCTCAGAGGCACTAAGTCTCTGAATCCCTGTGCCAGAAGGCAATATCGGGAAAAAAGTATCAGCCCAGCCTCTATGCCCTGTTGTTAGCCATCCAGAGGAACTGATTGGCCACTATGTGAGACAGAATGCTGGACTAGATGGATGACTGGTCTGATCCAGCAGGGCTTTTCTTATGTTCTTATGAATAAGTTAATAAAACAAATCCACGTGGCCATGAAAACAAGCTATGTCGCATGTTATCAAAACTCCTTTATCTTTATCTTACCAAAACTGCTTTATCTTTCTTTTTGGTCACAACTGTCAGATCCAACAAATACCATGGCACTAGTCCATTGAACAAATTCTCCTTGGAAATTTTTAGTTGCCCTCTTGTGTACTATTATCAACATTATACACATCAACATCTGCAACAAACACAGAAATGGGAAGAGCCAATGCTATCACATGGGATAAATAAAAGGGCCAAGTTTACTTATCTTAAAATTGAACCAAAAAGGGGAGATTCGCAGCATTCACAGGGCAGCCCCATTGGTCCTTTGTCTCAGTGCTCGCAATTGGTGGGATGCAGAAGTGAAATTAAAAGACGCCTGTTCCTTGGGAGGAAAGCGATGGTGAACCTAAACAGCATGATAAAAAGTAGAGACATCACCCTGCCAACAAAAGTCCGCATAGTCAAAGCAATGGTATTCTCAGTAGTCATGTATGGCTGCGAGAGTTGGACTATAAGGAAGGCCGAGCGCCGAAGAATAGATTCTTTTGAACTATGGTGCTGGAGAAGACTCTTGAGAGTCCCTTGGACTGCAAGGAGATCAAACCAGTCAATCCTAAAAGAAATCAACCCTGACTGTTCCCTGGAAGGCCAGATAATGAAACTGAAGCTCAAATACTTTGGCCACCAAATGAGAAGGGAGCACTCACTGGAGAAGACCCTGATGCTGGGAAAGATTGAAGGTCAAAGAAGATGGGGATGGCAAAGGATGAGATGGTTAGACAGTGTCATCGATGCAACAAACATGAAATTGAGCAAACTTCAGAGGACAGCGGAAGACAGGAGGGCCTGGCGGGATCTGGTCCATGGGGACGCGAAGAGTCGGACTCGACTGTGCGACTGAACAACAACAAGAAGTCTCTGGCCTCCTCTCTTCATGTAGACCCAGTTTTACAGATGAAGACACCCTGGCTCCAAAACTTCAGCTATCACATGTGTGATGATTCAGGCGCCTCCTTATCAAGCCTTCATAGCACTTGAGGGACGTGTGCCATTTCCTCACCTCCTAGCTGCAGGGTCTAAGGGACGAGGATAATGACTCTTCTCAAGGGGCTCCTGTCCCAAGTCCATGACAGCATTGAGGCTCCATGCCTCTTCCAAGCATTACCCCTTCACTCTCCAAATGATGCCTCAGGGAGCTCACCTAAGCTGTACTGCATCCACACTCAAGCACTACACACAAGTGCCCACTTATCCTTATATAGCTTTTCCCTGCCATACCCCTGACACAGCATGTATAGGGAAGAAGCATAAAGGTGGTTGTCTTTCATTTCTTGCAGCTGCAGCAAATCCCATCCCTTCCTCCCAGTTTGCAGGTGAGGGATACAGAATGGCATTCACAGAGGAAAAAATGTTCACTCAAGAACTCTATTGTTGCCCTGCAAGGCGTGTGTAGTGCTCTTATGGACTTATAGTTCATAAAGTGATAAACTGGACTGTGCAACTAGTGTGCAAAAGGGACTGAACTGTGTGGTGACCCTAAAGTGATGCCAGCTGCAGACATACTCCAGCAGAGGAAAAGCCTTCTCCTGAGATGATGTGCCAATAGTTCCTGAGGTTACCTCCCATCTCTTACTCGTAGTGTAGCAGGAAGAGAGACCAGCTCCCTAGTCACAAGAAGCACCATGAAGCCAGCAACCATTTCCTATAGAGAAGCACCATATTCTGCAAAAGGGACTTAAAATCCTGAAAGAGACTCCATGAGCAACCCTCTCCTTCAGCATGCAGGCAGCCTCTCCTCCCCCCCCCACCTTTGCCAGGGATTGCACATATGCTGCAACAGCATAACAAAAGGACACAAACCCCTCAGCCAGAACCATCAGCAGGCCATCAAGACTAACGACCCTAGCCACCTCTACTACTGTCCTCTAAAGGTGACCACTGTCAGTAGCCATAAAAACCAGATTGCCCAACCATTAAGCCTCCTTCCTCCTGAAACTGCTTCTTTTTAGTACCACCACCGAGTTGCCATCTTTGACGGTGGATTCTATCAGGGTGTGAGCTGTCCCTGGAAAGATGATCAGATGACCTGAAGAACTGGTTATGAAAGGATGACAGTACTATCCAGAATTTATGCTGATGGGTTATGCTGGTTTATGGAACCCCATCTTGGATTGATAAGAGCTTATTATTTAGAGCACCGGCACTTTGTTTGTGATTGACTGTTTTATTCTGTTTTTAGCTGTTGAAACATGGCATATGCCTCTTTGTTAGCCGCCCTGAGCCCGTTTGGGGAGGGCGGGATATAAATTTAATAAAAAAATAAAAAAATAAGTGCAGCAACTTCCTGGGACTGACCAAGGGAGGTGGTCAGCAAAGCCCACCCCAAGGGGGTGCCATATGGGAGGTGGCCAGTGAAGCCCATCCCCAAGGGGACAGCACAAGGGAGGTGGTCAGCAAAGCCCACCCCCCAGCCCCACAGTGCATAAAAGAGCAGGACCATGTGCTTTCTCTCTCTCTCTCACTGCCTCAATACCTAACCCTGCCCTATCTTGTTGACTCTGGAGTAGCTGCCCAAGAGACTTTCCACGTATTTTGCTGGTCCAGAATATGATCCCTGTTCCTCATAGTCTCTACATTTTTCCTGTGGATCACTTCCATCTCTTCAGGACAGGCAAATATCACCCAATCAATGTTTTTACCTGCAAAGGTCACTATCCCTTTATCTCTAATTTTTTTAGGTCTGAATAAGTGTATGTGTGCTTATGTCTTATTGTATGTTTGAAATATTCTTCAGTAAAGAACCCATTTCCCTAAAGAATTGGTTTCTGCATTTATTTCTGGTTTTACTGGAAAGGGTTGGACTTCTGTATACATAGGCTTATGTCCCCTGAGTTGCCAGTTGCTCTTAAATATCATCATTCCCCATAGTTATTAATACATTTAGCAGTTTGGCTAACACTATGCAGTAGCCTGCATTAGTGATTTGTTTGCAATAGTGTCGCATTCTGTGGTCATGTTTTTTCTCTCTGCAAATATGGTAATACTGGCTATTTCTGCCAGAAAGCACACTCAGAGGATCATGCCACAACCAAATATGGATTTGCATTCCAAAATCTATGTCATAAGATGGGTCACCCTCATTCACAGCTGTCATGGAACATTGCATGTTAAATTACATGTGTCCTGCCTATTATATTATTTAGGGGAAGTATTCAAAACCAGGACATTTGAATTTTTTTCTTCCCATGATGGGAGGAAAGTCTATTTTCTTTGAGTATGTTAATAAACTTAACTTGTTAATTAAGCAAACCTATGTGTTCTGGAGGGAGGGGAGAAAGGGAATTGTCCCTAACCTTGTGCTGCTTCACATTTATGACTTTGTCCTCTCAGCCAAGTTACGGAGAAACTACATGATAACTCACTCTTTAGGGAAATCATGCCATTAGAGATTGAAAGCTGGAGCTGTAACTCACATCCTACTTAGATCTCTCCCCCATAGTCCATAAAACAGTCCAACTGTTCATTAACTCAGTAGGTGGTAGGAGCTTTTTAAAAAGGATTTTATGGCAGATTCCATCCCAGGGGTAAATCTGGAGGAAGCAGAAGCTCATCTAATCTGGTTTAACAAGTAACCTTCTAGGTGTCAGGGTAATGACTCTCCAAAGGACCATGGGGAAGTTACAACAAAACCAAAGTGACCTCATGTTCAGTTTTTCATGTTCCTTGTAAATCTTTCATCCTAATACCTGAACTGTTTAGGTCTGACCCAGTATTTTTTAAAAAGTAAAATAATGGCTAAAAGAGCATAGAAAACCTACCACTCATAGTCTAGAGGAATATGCATACTTTTACTACACTTCATATAATAACTAGTTTTCTCTCGTCTGCTCCTGCCTTTACAATGTGAGTTATGTTCATTCTTTTCTCCTCTTCTAATAAGTACAGATAATAGGAAGGAATTTTGTCTGATGTTACAAGCAAAAAAAAGACTATCTCTAATCAGTACTTTAAAAGAGGCTGCTGTCAGCTGAGGTGAAGTGATTACTAGAGAAGTCGGGCATCATCATGAGAAAAATAATACTAATAGGAACTCTGAAAAGCTGAATGTGGTAAAATGCTATCTTTTCATGGGGAATCTGTTTTATTGAATACTAATGTTCAGGGGGGTTAAAGTTGTACTATGATGTTTTAGCAGATATTTTACTTTTTATCTTTAGTTGCCTCAATCAGGTTTCTGGAGAAGTAGCCTACAAATCTGTCGTTGATATTTTTAAAAAAATAATGAAATTCACAATATTTAGAGGGATACTTGGAGGTACATCTTTCTGTTTTACTGCCACATCTAGTGGTTCCAAGAGAAACCAGGAATTTTAGACTCTGACCTCACAGTGCTTATTTCCTTCACTTACCAAACTCTTACTGCTTCTCTGTGTAAATGTAAATGAAGCACTAGGCCAAAAGACAGGGGTTGCAACTTGTACTCCACTGTCCCTTGGTTAGTCTTTCTCCTCATTAGTCACTGTTTTAGGGGATATGCAATACATACGTCTACCATGACTTCCACAAGTTTTACTTGTTTAGAGGAATAGACAAACTCATGAAAAATAAGTCTAACAAAGGACATAAGGTACGGTGGTTAAATGAAACCTCTATCCTCAGTGCATTTCAGGGAGTAGCAATGGGAGATGGTGGTTAAATGAAACCTCTATCCTCAGACAGTGCATTTCAGGGAGTAGCAATGGGAGAAAGGCAGTTGCAACACTTGTAACCCACTCCTGGACTTCCTGGTGGCATCTGATTGGCCACCATGGAGAACAGGATATTGAAATGTTCTTCTGATGTAGCCTGACTTGTCTTACTTCTAATGACTATGGATCTGGGCTTTTAAAGGCATGGGTCCCTCCTCCAAATTGCAGTCTCACAATCCTTGAAATATAATTATCATGCTCAGTGGCCGAGCTCCCTGCTTTCTGTGGCTGTAATGCTTTGCATATTTACTTAGGAATAAGTTCCAAGAAAGAGGACTGGGCTGTTATTGCCCAAGGTAATTCCCACCTCTATCCCCTGCTTAGAAAGCAGATAGGAACACAATTATAAGTTCTAATCTCCAGTAGAGGGAAAAATTACTGCTTGGAAAAATAATGGCTTTTTACTGGACTGATGCCTAAATGTCATTGTCAATATTTGTTTAAAATTACACAGCTAAATTAACTTGCTAAATGAATTGGTGTAATTTACCTGCCTTATAAAACATGCTTAATAAATCACATGCTTCTAATGCAGAGATGCTCTGCACAAAACATTATATTAACTATCATTAACTGCTTTCCAGTTTGCCATTCCTCAACTCTATATATTCATCCCTTCATATATTATGAGTTGTTCTTTTAGTAGAGAACAACCGGCAAACTGCAGTTTAGATTCAGAGTCTTCATGGAACAAATACTTATTCATAATAAATCAGTTCTGCTGGCAAAAGGGAAACTCACTAGCCCATTTCTTTCTTTCTTTTTCCCTCTCAGAGGTTCTACCATTACAGTATCTCATTACTAAGAAAGGCTTCACCTGGTACTTCTATAGGTCATGCAGTTGTTAAAAGATATTTTAGGGGAAGCATTACCATTCTGGTCAGTAGGCTGGAGGTTTCCTGTTCTTTTATGGTTTCATGAGTTTGCAATGGATTACATTTCTCCAGAATTAACTAAGAGATACTTTAAAATGATTTCTGGGACTGAAACATACATTTTGTCATTCTTTCTTCATTTCATTTAAATTTTCCCATCTTCCCCCAGTTATTGATTTGCAGGCTTAAATTGATAAAACACTGCAAAAAAATAAAAACAAAACAAAATACTAGTGATTAACAGTACAATCCTCTGTAGAGTAGCTACAGTTTAAATCTGTTGATTTCAGTGTGATCTCAGACAGGAGAAACTCTGCATAGGGTTGTTCCATGAGATGAACAGATGAAGGAATTTCAGTATGAGAAGTCTCTCATGTTGCTCTGTTGAAGGGCCTTCTGGTCTTTTGCCATTTATGCAACTTGTAAGCAGCAGACCAGCAAGAGCCTGCTAAGGAGGGGGAGGGGCCCACAAGAGCAAGAGAGGCATTTAACAGACGAGGGGGAACAGCTGGGGGCCAGACTGACTGGAGGGGCAAGGGGTGAACTTTGGAGGAAGAAAGAGGAAGACGGATGGCCCAGAAGAGGGGGGAGAAAACCAGCCTGGGAAGAAGAAACACTGGCAGAGTCCAGAGAGGGACCAAGATGGCAAACAGCTAATGATGGAGATGCTGGGGAAGGGCCTCTCTCCAGCATCAGAGGACAGGCAACTAAGCAGCCAGGAGGGGTGTGGCCCACCCAGAACACATCTTTTTATCACCATATTCCATTTATTCTACTTTCAGTGTATTCATTCACTCAGTTTGGATATTTCTTTATACCCCAATTTTCCCCTCCAAATGGGAAACAAAGTAGCTTACAACGTCATTCTCCTCTCCTTCATTTTATCCTCACAACAACCCAGTGAAGCAGGTTAGACTGATAGAGAATTACTTTCACAAGGTTACCCAACAAGCATCTATGTCAGAGTGAGGATTCGGATCTGGGTTTCCCAGATTCAAGTTCGCATCTTTAAACAATAAACCATGGTGACTCAAATCTGCACATCAGTCACACAGAGGGAGCGAAGGAGCTTCAAATGAGATTAGAGACATACAACAGATTGTGCATGCTCCAATTTTAGAAATCATTTGAGAAATGCTATGTATATTTAATCTTGAATAAAGGCCAACTCAGCTAAATGGAACCTATTTTCTATTATGCGAATTTAGGACTACAGCCCTTAAATGCAAGTGGTAGAACATTTTGAAGGTTACCATCATTGTAACTGAACAATACTGTATTATTTGTATCATTCTCCTATCCATCAGATCATTCACTTGGAACAATGCCAATGAATCTTACTGACAACAAAAAATCAGTAAACATAATTAGCTCTTGCTCCAACAAAAATAATCACTATTACCCTTTTCAAACTGCCTTTGTATTCCATTTTAGTAACTGGTTGCTAATGGATTGTTTCTGTCATTTCAGACAGACCCGTTTTCGTAACCAATTGCTAGTGGAATTTATTTACCTGTTCATACAAACCCATTTGTGTCAGGTTAGCAAAGTGTGGTTGAACACTTCTGAATCACTGTGGTGTGCTGTTTAAAATGTCCATAGCACTTCCTACAATGCCACTTTTCCTCCCACCCTTTTTCGCTGTGCGATCTTCCTCAGACTTTAAAAAAAAAATCTAAGGCGGGCTCTATAGTGCTAAACTGCTATATCACTTCAGCACTACAGCGGCACCATTTAGCTGCATTTACTCCAGTGAATCAATGCATCTTACGGTGCCACTTTTTCTTGTCCTTTTTTTGCCGTACAATCTTCCTCAAACTTAAAAGAAGTTCTAAGGTGAGCACTATAGGAAGATCGTGCAGTGAAAAAGGGTAGGAAAAAGTGGCATTGTTTGAAGTGACCATAGTACTTCTGAGACAGCGCATTAATGGAAGGAAATTCGCTGTATGAAACCCCCATCCCTGTATTGCTTTACTCAAAATCAGGCCAACAATGAATAATATCCAGTTTAGAACTGTAATGTGAAAAGGGCCTATATGATCTTTGAGAGAGAAAAGGAAATGCTACATTTTACTTCTACGTTCAGTTTCTACTAAACCAGTTCAACAGAAATTCTTTTTTCCCCCTTTTATCAACTCAATTATGAAACAAGTTTGATAAAAAGTTCATGAATGCTGCCCAAAGGTGCTGCTTTAATGTTAGCTCCTCAAAGGTGTCTAGTGTATCTAAATCTTTCTGACATTTTATACCTTCACCTGCGATATATGACAAGACCGTCAAATGAGACACAATGATATATCTTTGAACTCTGTCTAGATTTTACACTAGGATAGGGTAGCTCTGATTAACTATGATGCGTTGCTGACAGATCCTTCTAAAGCACTAAAGAAGACGGAAAAAAGAGAACCAGTGGGATGGCTGAAGAGTAAGTACCAAGGAGAAGAGGATTTGGAAGACAGCAGAGTCTACTACACTTTCAGAGGCATACAAAACTGCAATTTCAAACATGGCAGTAAAATATAATTCAATATACAACCGCATCTTATCCAATTTCCCTCAAGTGGGTCTCTGCATTACTTGTGTGGTGCATGCCCCCATGAATATCAAAAGGCCTGTGATGAGCATTGTTAAAATGAGCTTGCCTGAATCATATGCTGCTCTTCGCTCTGCAGGTACCTGACTGCTCTTTGTGTAGCATCCTGTGATCTGGATTATATACACTTGATCTGTGAGAGGCTGACATGCACGTACTCCAAGCTGGCAGCAGGGGGCTGGAATGAATACCATTGGCATCTCTGCCAAACAAACATTCACAGCAATCATTGTATGAAAAGTGATTGATTGAAATGGCTCCCATGCTTGCTCACCCACCTGCAGATATGGTTTGGGTCATTTTGCCCTAGCCTTGTAAGAGGACTGGCTAGGAGGCTCACTGGGCAAGGCCATTCAAAGCAGATGCCTCATGTGGCTAAGTCACTCAGGGCTGGCGATGACACTTTACTTAAGTGCTCATGGCATGTAGGCATGTCTTTTGAGGAAACGATGCATCCACCCAATGCCACGAAGGTGCATGATTAGTCAGTCACCAAGGCAATGAACACAGCTCATTGTAAGACTGACAGTTGGAAATGGCTGTTTTTAAAACTTTACTGCCCAGTAATCGTACCTATGCTAACAGACTTGAAAAACTTGATCAAATAAGAGTTCACTCATAATTAAGTCTCTCTGGTTTCTATGTAACTTACTCCCTATTAAGTATACATAGGAATGTAATCATTACCTGATTTAAAACTGTTTATGTGTGTATAAGGTTTACAGTTGTATACCCATTACAATGCTGCCTCCTGCTACATAAGCTGAAAGGTGGAGTCTTTCTGTCCATTTGAAATGAAACACAAGTTTCTTGGGGCAAGAGTGGTCGTGGTGCCTCACAGTACTAAATGTTATGGGATCAGAGGAGAAGGAAAAATTATTTAACTGAGCTACTTCTGCATTTACTACCCTGCCAATCTACTCTGCAACGTGGGATTGTCTAGTTATAAGGGCCAAACATTCTTAAATGTCCATCAAATTAATCTGGAAGGGAATCTTAAAAGAAAACCAGTTTGTTTTTTTTACATTATTCTGCTCTGCCGTGAAGCTCCCCAGGTGAATTTGGTCCAGTCACTCTCTTTCAGCCTAACCTCCCTCACAGGGTTGTTCCATGGATAAAACAGAGGAAGAAAGAACTATGTACATTGCCCTAAGTTCCTCAGTGTAAGGGTTGGATAAAAAAATATGATTGATAGATAAAAATTACAATCAAACCAATGGGTATGAGAAATTCTTTTATATCCCTATTCAGGAGCACCTATAATACCAACTATCATAAGATACTGAAAAAGGTAACAATGCAACTGATTGCTATTGTATCTTGACATAAATCTTGCCCTCTCATAACCTGAAATGATGGCCACAGACACAACTACAAGAGGACTTAATGGTCTGATCGTAGTATCTGATCCTTCAATTATATGTACTGTATGTTTTAAAGTAATTTCTGAAGGACTATCATTTGAAAAAGAGGTTTATCATAACTTTATAGCAACCTGTAATTTATGAACTTTTCTGAATAGGATTTACAAGAAAATTGAGTATCATTAAGAAGCCGCTATTTTTGCTGGGTCTGTCTGAGGTCAGAGTGGCTATAGAGAGTAAATGGCTACGTCTGCCCATCTTGAGTAAATTGCTTGTGAATGACTTTGTAAAGCAGAATTGCTTTAAAACAGACAGTTGGAATTGCTTTCCTAGCTGTTAGCAAACCACAGAGGTTATGTAATGCATGTAAAGCAATTCCTGGATGAACAGATAGAAATTCATGTAGCATCTTTGCTGAACATATAACTTTTTTAAAAAGCTAATGAAATACTTTATGAAAATTGTCATAAAACAGAGATCAACATTATTGACCTATGGTGCAGACTGATTCAACATATGTATATACCTACAGATATACTTAGGTATCTAGTGTACTCAGTAGCTATACTCAGCTTTGCAACAGTATCAAATTTCTTAAGCCGTTAAGAGAAGTTTACATGATCTTTTTGAAAATGGTGCAATCCTTTTTTAAAAAAAAAATTGCCACCACATTTGACAATAGTACATTTTCCTAGTAATTGTTCTGTTCACTATCTTGTGCTCTTACCAGATTAGGAGAAGTTTACATTATCTTTTTGAAAATGGTGCAATTGCCTCATAGTTTTTTTTAAAAAAATCTGCCGCCACATTTGACAATAGTACATTTTTCTAGTCATAGTTCTGTTCACTATCTTGTGCTCTTACCAGTCTTATCCTATACAGAATATTCATAGAGTAACAGAGGGCCATAGAATTAGAAAGAGCATAGGGGACAAGATGGAACCTTGTGGGACCCAGTGGGCCAAAAGCCAAGAGGCTGAACAGCAGTCCACCAGCAGCACCTTCTGAAACCTACCCTCCAGGTAGTACTAGAACCACTGTACAATGGTGCCTCCCAATTCCAGTCTAGATAGGTGATCCAGAAGGATCCAGAAATACCAACAGCCACTGAGAGGTCCAGGAAAATCAACAAAGTCACACTCCTTCTGTCTCTCTCCAGGTACAAGTCGTCCATCAGGGCAGCCAAGTCTGTTTCAGTTTGTTACTACTGTGAACCTTCATATTCACATCACTATTATGATACACACACAGCTTTACCTGTTACTAGCTATACTTTGCTCTCTATGCTTTGTTTATGCACGCATGTAGGATTACGATGTTACAGTTCTCAACAATTTTGATAATTTTTGTGAACTTCATGTGTACTTTAATTGTATTGTTTGAAAAACCAATAAAAATAATAATAAAAAAGTTTGTTTCAGTCCCATAACCCGGCCTAAACCCAGGCTTCAAACTGAAGTGCACACATGAGTAAGGAACATCAGAGGGAAGAAGGGCAAATAGCAGCAAGATGGTTGGGGGGGGGGAGCAAAGCAGAAGGAGGAGAGGAGGTGCTGAAGCAGATGAGGGAAAGAATGAGGGAGAAGAGATGAGGATAAGAGGAACCGTTATGGGAGGGGGAAGGAAACGGCACCAGTGAGGATGGTGAGAATGGGAGGGTGTATGGAGCTTCCCCTGGCAGCACTATTAACTCTAGTGAAGAGAAAGAGGCAGGGGGGATCCGTGAGTCTTTTCAGGCCTCACTTTTGTCCCCGTCATTGAAAAGGAGTGCATGCCTGCTGGAGCAGTCACAGCACGCAAACTGTGAGAGTCTCAAGAATGGCTGAAAGGGGGTACAGAAAGTTCGCCCTTTCTACCTATTCTTGCGACTGTGAGAGCACACCTGCTAGCATGGTATCAGAGCCCTACAGATCCCTGGAAAGGTGTGGAGAAAGTGGGGCATCTGGGGCATTCCCAGCATGCTTTCTTCTGCACCCTAAAGAATGCTAGAAAACTGGTAGGAATCTCCCACCACACACACACACACAAACACACAAACACAATATTTAATAAAAACAACTCTGGGACAAATGGTATATTTATGTCCAGTATTTTTTGCAATATCTCATGTATTCAACACAAATTATTTTTAACAACCTTACATGTCCACCACATATGATAAAAAGAACCAGTACTTTGTTTACATTTCCAACAAGCATTCCAACATATTTGGATACCATTTAGCTAAATTTTCAGGTGCCCCACCTCTCGTTCCTGCCTCCATGGATGCTGTAAGCACTGACATTATTATTATTATTTTTAAATTGACTTCTTAAGCGAATGCCTGCCCATGTGCTCAAACCGGAAGCTTAAAAAAAAAAAAAACTTCAGAGAGTGGTCAGACGGCCCTATTTGCAATCATTGCAAAAGAGGGCTGTTCACATAGGTGAAATCGCACGTTCAAAGCGCGAGATCCAGGAAAGTACTTGATTTTCCCGGGGTCAGGAAAACCCGCGAGTATTGAGCAAGTGAGCCTGCTTTGATGCGGGAGGCGGATTGGCCCGTGTAAACAGAAACTTAAAATGCGGGAGGAAACAGTGGTGAATCCCAATCAAAGGGACAGTGTGAACGCAGCCTTACATTCCACTTTACCTGTTACTAGCTATACTTTGCTCTCTATGCTTTATTTATGCACGCATGTAGGATTACGATGTTGTTACAATTCTCAACAATTTTGATCATTTTTGTGAATTTTATGTGCACTTTAATTGTATTGTTTGAAAAACCAATAAAAATAATAATAAAAAAGTCTGTTTCAATCCCATAACCTGGCCTAAACCCAGGCTTCAAACTGAAGTGCACTCATGAGTAAGGAACATCAGAGGGAAGAAGGGAAAATAGCACCAAGATGGTTGGGGGGGGGGATGTGGCCACTCCAAAATAGAATTATTATGTAGAGAGATAGTGGAGCTTATACTTTAGTCTCTGGTTTAGTTTCACATAGTGTCTTTGAATCTTGTTCTTATACACCTAAGTTAGTTTATATGTTTACTTTCAAAGAGTTATTACACCAATCTTCCAAGATAATTTTCTATCCACTTGTATAACCTCAACCAGTTTTTCTCAAAAGTTTCTTCTTTTTTATCTTGAAGTTGCAAAGTCAGATTATCCATTTCTGCTGCTTCTAAAAGTTTATAAATCATTTCTTCTTTTGTTGGGCTTTCTTCTTTTTTCCAATACTTAGCATACAATATCCTAGCTATTGTTACAACATGTATTATCATATATGTATCTGTTTTTTTATAGTTTTGTGGTACCATATTTAATAAAAACAACTCTGGAACAAATGTTATATTTATGTCTAACAATTTTTGCAATATCCCATGTATCCAAATCCAATATTTTTAACAACCTTACATGTCCACCACATATGATAAAAAGAACCAGTACTTTGTTTACATTTCCAACAAGCATTCAACATATTTGGATACCATTTAGCTACATTTTCAGGTGTCATGTGCCACCTATAAAACATTATATTTTATTTAAATGAAGTTGCTTTTGTAATTTTCATATTTACTTTCTATATCTTAGACCATTGTTCTAGCTGTATATTATGGCCTATATTTTGTGCCCAGTTAACCATTGTATCTTTTACTATATCATCTTGCATTTTCATATCTA
This sequence comes from Gekko japonicus, assembly GCF_001447785.1. NCBI lineage: Eukaryota > Metazoa > Chordata > Lepidosauria > Squamata > Gekkonidae > Gekko > Gekko japonicus. The sequence goes on from NW_015167603.1 coordinate 203,873, forward strand.
ATAGCAAAGTGTAAAATCATTTTATATATTTCTTTTCTGGACACATCAAGATTCTATCTAGTTCTATTGGTAAATCATAGAAACTGTGGTTTTTTCTTTTACATATCTAGAGTCCAACTGTGCTCTTTCCCACCAGTTCAAATGGATATTTCTTTTGGTCATCTTGCTTTAACAGTTTATTTTGGTTATCTAGCAAGTCTTCATATTTCCATAATAAGTCTTTCGTGAATGTCACAGGATTTGTGAAAGCCTCTATCGGTGAGACCCATTTTGGAATTTTAATATAGCACATCATTCTAACTTCTTCCCAAGTCTTTAATAATGTTGTTCTTAACATATGTTGTTTAAAGTATTTATGAATTCCACTTTTCCCATTCCAAACAAAGGTGTGCCAGCCTTACTTTAGATCATGTCCTTCTAGTTTTAGTAGTCTTGAGTTTTCCAGCGTAATCCAGTCTTTCATCCATGTCAGGGCTGCTGCTTTATAATATAACTGCCTATCTGAAAATGCAAAGCCTCCTCTTTCCTTTGAGTCTTGTAAGGCTTTCAGTTTGATTCTGGGTTTTTTTCCCTTGCCAGATAAATTGTCTCACAAGTTTATCTGTTTCTTTTAAAAACTTTCGGTTTCCTAAGATTGGTATTGTTTGGAACAAAAATATTAGTCTCTGTAGCAAATTCATCTTCACTGTAGCAATTCTTCCCATAAATGACAGTTGTAAATGTTTACAATTTTCTAAATATTTTTAATGTTTGATAGAAGCTTCATATAATTATCTTTTAGCAAGGAGCTGGTCCTGTTGATTAGTATTATTCCTAAATATTTTGTTATCTTCTGCATTTCTATGCCAGAGTAATCCTGTATATTCTGTATCTGGTCTCTAGTGCAGTTTTTTGTTAATATTTTTGTTTTCTTAATTTTTAACCCTGCAAATTGTCCATATTCCTTTATCAAATCTAAAAGTTGAACAGTAGATGCCTGTGGATCTTCCAAAATAAATGCCAAATCATCTGCAAAGGCTTGCAATTTGTACTCTTCACCTTTAAGTTTAAGCCCTTTGATTGTTGTACTGCTTCTAATCATATTGTTCAACATTTCAAGGGCAAATATGAACAAAAGTGGGGATAATGGGCATCCTTGTCCCCACTTTTGTTCATATTTGCACATTTCTATTTCTGATGTACTTAACACCTTAACCCATCAGAAGCCATAATAATGCTAGTTCTAAAGTTGCCTGCTATAATTGTACTCAATTCTTGTATGAATAACATGTTTTTATAGACATTCTTAAATGTAGGCTTCTCTCTGAAGCTATTTTCCCCTTCCTGCTTCAATAATGTTCCTTGCTTCATAATACAGAATCCTGAGCAGTAAATCAAGCTTTCAAAGCACCCAATTTGACCCTAAGGCTATTTAACTTCCTTAGCCAGCAAGCACTAACGCTACTGGTTTAGGAGCCTCTTGTATATATATTGAGAAATACAGAATCACATTCAGTTCTAAACAGATTACTGAACTACTTTTGTATTTTTCTGCACCCCCCACTCTCTGATTGGTCAGCTGAAGAGCTCTGTGTTCTGAGGTAAAAAAAAACCCCAACAGTTACAGGGGACTGGAGACAGCTAATGATAGTTGAGGAAATCAGGAGTGGCCAAGAACCACCTGTGAGGTGAAGCAAAGCTGTTGGCCCAGCCTCTCTGATGGCTTCCAACACACTCCCCCCACCTCCTAAACTAACAGGCAGTTGTCTGTCAGGTGCAGCCCCACCTCCACAGAGGCTTCTAATACTCCTCCCCGCTCCGCCTCCTACACTGGACAGGCAGCTGCCTGTCTGGTGTAGGAGAGGAGGTGGGGTGGCTTCCAACACACCTCACCCACCTCTTACACCTAACAGGCAGCTGTCTGTCAGGTACAGCAGTGGTTGCAGGGTGCTTAAAGCCATGAGGGAGCCCACCCCAGCAGTAACGCCTTAGTGATCCTACCAGCCCCGCCTCCACAGTGGTTTCTAAAATTCCTCCCCCTCCTACACTGGACAGGCAGCTGCCTGTCAGGTGTAGGAGAGGAGGTGGGATGCTTACAGCTGCCGGGGAGGTTTGCTCAGCAGGATGGCCTTAGCCCTGCTACTGGCCCAGCCTCCCTGATGCCTTTAAATACAATCCCCCCCAACACCAGACAGGCCGGTGTCTGTCCAGTGTAGTAGCAGGTGCTGCTGGCCCAGTTTAGGCACACTCACACCCACAATGGAAATATATTCCAAATTTGTAGAAAACTGTTTTCCTTTATTAGGTTATTTAACTTCTCGCAATGTGGGTTCTAGAAAACTGGGTCATATGAACTTGCTTAATATCTGATTGCTCAGATGGTGTTTTGAATGTGTAGTTATGTCCCAGTTCTGAAATGTAACATAAATGAGAGGGAATTTTGTAAAAAAAATAAAAAGGGGGGGTATGCACTCCCCCCCAATTCAATGCCCAGGCCAAACCCCTGCACCAAGAAACCCAAAATAAGGGGAGTGCATTCCTACCATGATGTCAAACCCCCCCCCATGAAGAGATTTCTGAGAAACATGATGACCCCTGCTTCTTAAATGATGACTGCTTCTTAAATGGACAGTTCTATGTGGCCTGCTCCAGAGTGAGCTCATCAAGCAACCTGATGATCCTAGCACCTGAGGGCAGAACCACCAATGTGGTCTAGAGAGAGGTCCTTCAGTAGAAGGGGGGGGGGAATATCTCACTTCATTTTTTACACTACAATCTTCTCTTTTAGAATTCCTACAACAAATATCACATTTCAGATTTCACATCATCAGTGTTATAACTGGATTTATGGATCTTAAATACCATACCATAGCGAAGCATGGGTATCAGGCTACTGTCTATATATGTTCAGTAGTACAATGCAGTAAAGTAGCTCCCCCACACACACATACTTCAACATTATGCTGCAGTTCCAAACAGTGACTGATTTTATATTCAATGCCTTATGTCAAGCAAAATGAAATCGGCTGACATTGAGAAAACTCTCTGTTTTCAGTGCTCATATTATAACAATGTATGCTAAGCATCATTTTTTTTAACCCAAAATATTTAGCAGAACATTGCACGCTTATAAATGTCAATGAGAACACTTTAATTTTTATTTTTTAAAATCCCATTTCCATTAACTGAAATATAAAGGACATAGACATCAAGAGGGTATCCACATCTGTTTTGAAGGGACATATGCATCAAAGATATATCTGTATTCATATTCATGTACATATCTATATTCATGGCACCCACCATTGCAGTCTATGCAGCAGCTGCCATGCTTTTAGCATGCAAAGGAAGTCCCTGCTTTTTTTGAGGCATGAGCTTGCCAGCATCCTGTATATTGCGTTTAAACCCTATACAAAACTTGGATAGGCATTTGTGCAAATACCTGGAGCTGGGATTCCTCAGACACCAAGCGAGATTGTTTTTATGACAACATATAAGGAAGCACAATTGCAACAAACTGCAGAACTGAATAGCACCTTATGTTTTTATGTTTTAAAATTATGAAAACATGTATATTGTTTTATCGGTTTTATTGGCAATTGGGCCCCTGCTGTAAGCCGTCATGAGCCTGTTCACGGGGAGGGTGGGGTATACATTGAATAAACAAACAAATAAATAAATAAATATTAGGTATACCTGCATGTCTAAAGATTAAGCTGAATGGAGGTACTGTACATGTGCTTATGTCAGGACAGTTCAAAGTCAGATCCTTTCTAATCATATCAATACATTCCTTTCCACTAATGATCATATGCTGATTTGCCCATAGGAAAAAAACCTCCTTCCTTCTTACATACAAATTTAGAGGATAATGCAAGCCAAATATCCCATTAACATTCCACAGGCTTTTGATGCAAGCAAAATATCACATTAACATTCCACAGGCTTTTGGTGGGGTGGGGAAGTACAAAGTTTTTTTAAAATCCCATAATGTCATAGAACTATGTCCCTAAAATGAAATTGGATTGCAAATTAAACCCTCTGGACAAATAAACTGCACGATGCTGTTGGGTGGAATCCAAAGGGTCCATTCTGCTAAAGCTGAGCCTTCAATTCAAGGACCCCTCCACCATGGAAGAAGCTGGTAAAATGTCCCTTGCATCCAAAGATGTTAGTCTTTAGATACGACCTTTTAAAAATTTACTGTACTACTGTAGTTGATAACTGTGATGGGCAGGTTATGTTCTGCCTCATCTTAAGAACAGCCAGTGGGACCTGATGGAATGCTGGTGAGAGGGGCAGTTGAACACCGCCCTTTGATCAGTGGAGAGTGAGTCTGGCTGAGTGTTCTGGCTCATCCTAAGAACAGCCAGTGGGACCTGATGGAATGCTGGTGAGAGGGGCAGTTGAACACCGCCCTTTGATCAGTGGAGAGTGAGTCTGGCTGAGTGAAGTGTGTGGTGAAGAGCAGGTTAATGCTGACTGGAAGAAGAACAACTTGTAATGAAAAATCCCAAAAGTCTGAACAGGAAAATAATTTAGAAGTTCAACTGAAAAGAAACATTGTAACCTCTACCTGATTTTCTCCAATGCTATGTACAAAACATAAATAAAAGTTAACTCATTCTTTGTTTAATCCTGTGGGCTGGATGTGTATGGTCTCAGGGAAAGAAGCACACACAAGTTAAGATATCTGAATAAATGGTGGGAGTGTGTGAATGAAGCAGCAGTTGAATCCCAATTACCAACAGCTCTGTGTAGTGACTGAGTGGGGTGATTATTAAAAGGCTGTCCTATCTGATAATGATCGAATCTGTATTTGCATATTTAAATCAGTTTCATGCTGCTGTGACACCGTCTTTCTCTGTGCTTGTTTGCATGTTGTTTGGAGAAGATTCTTTTAAAGTAGTGCAGAGGTGCAATGACAGTGGAGCCACCACAAAAGGGCAATAAACACATGTGGATGTGCAAAAGTATGCTAGTACTGTTGAGGGGTAAAAACGAAACCAAATGTAGACAGCTTTTTTGAAGACAGAGTCAGAAGGCTGGGACACCGGTGGGAAAGACAAATGCAGATTCGACCAATGTCTCTGTGAGTTAGAGAGAGGGGATCTGATACATGAAAGGGTCATGGGTCTCTAGTTATTTTCAAAGAGGTCATGGGTCTCTAGTTATTTTCAAAGAGGTAAGACAGGTGGTGATATGTGATGGCTTGGCCTACCTGTAACCCAGAACCTGTGAGACAGAAAGTGTAGAGACTGGTAGGGACTGATTGAGGGAGAAGGAGCATCACGATACTGTTTAGCAAAAATGCTGTTTGTGTCAAAACAAGAAATAGAGGCACTGCCCCCAAATTGTGAATCCGATGGCCCTGATCATGCTAAAACCTCTGTGTCACCTCAAAGCTTACATCATTCAATCTATGAAACAAGCATTCAATACCAATTTACAGAATAAGTTGGAGAACTGGAGGCAATTTTAGGATGGATGAGGGCTAACAAACGGAATTCGGCTTACCTGCGGCCAGACCACCCGTGCTGCTGGTGAGCCGCCTTTGCCGCCCAGTAGGATGAGGCAGTATGACGCAGCACAGGCTGTATCCGGGGTTTCTGGGGGGCGGGGCCGTAAGTCTTTTAAGCCGGCCCCGGCCTCTCTTCCTCATTCGGCTCCTCGTGCTCGGCCTACCCTCCCGCCCTGTTTGCAGTGCAGGTGTTGCCGGTCGTCTGTTTGGAGGCCAGGTAGGAATTTTTCGTTCCCTTCTGTATTGGCTCAAAGGGGGGAGTGTTTTATCCTACCTTGCACTGTAACGGGTGCTGGTGTTTTTGTTGGGTGAGGCTGGGTTTAAATAGGTTGGTCACTTTGGTTGGCTGGGTGTTATTCAGTTACAGATTGCGGCACGGTGAGCACCGGTTTATAACCCCACTTGGGGGCATAGGGGTCTCGTAAGTACAGCCTTTGGGTCATGTGGCTCGGGGCGGGGAAAACAGACTGCCTAAGGATTGCAGGGATTTTTCTTCCCTTTGAGCCTTGCGGTTCGGAGGTTGGGTTTTTCCTGCAATTACCCTGGCCTGCTGACCGGAAGCAAGCCATACCCTTGGCTCGCTTCTGGGGCTAGGTGGCTCCCCCTAAGATCAATTGGCGAGGGAGGGGTTTTCAAACCGCTGGCCTTGACCATGCCGCATCTGTTTGCCCCTTTGGACACTTTATGTCGTTATGCCTATTTTAGTGAAATAAAAGTGGCCCATTAGTACCCCACACTGTTGTCTGTCTCTTTATTCTGGATTGGGGGGCAAACTTAATCCCTCCAAAATGGAGTTTCTACTGCTGAGGGGAAGGTATGACATGGCAGAAACTGGAATATGGCCATTTGTGGATGGGATTGCATTCCTTCTAAAGGAGCAGGTTCATAGCTTAGGGTCCTACCGGACCCAGGCCTCCTGGATGGCATCAGTGGTTAAAGGTGCCTTTCGCCAGCTTTGGTGGTGCAACTATTGCTGGGCAGGGAAGGTCTTGCCATTGTGGTGCATGAATGATAAAAGGGTTGGAACACTTTCCCTATGAAGAAAGGTTAAAACGCTTGGGGCTCTTTAGCTTGGAGAAACGACGGCTGAGAGGTGACATGATCAAGATTATGCATGGGATAGAGCAGGTTGAGAAAGAAGTACTTTTCTCCCTTTCTCACAATACAAGAACTCATGGGCACGCAATTAAATTGTTGAACAGTCAGGTTAGAACAGATAAAAGGAAGTAGTTCACCCAAAGAGTGATTAATACATGGAATTCACTGCCACAGGAGGCAGCAGCAGCTACAAGCATGGACAGCTTCAAGAGGGAATTAGATAAGCATATGGAGCAGAATGCTGTTACCTTCCCACCAAAGTGGTACCTATTTATTGCTTTCCAACTGCTAGGTTGACAGGAGCTGGGACCAGAAACGGAAGCCCACTCCGTCATGCAGCACTTGGGTCTCGAACTGCTGAACTACCGACCTTCCGGTCTGCAGTTCAGCATCTTAACCACTTGAGCCAC
>NW_015167603.1:211077-216170 GCF_001447785.1 Gekko japonicus
TTGAACTAGATGGTTCATTGGCCTAATCCAACATTGGCTTCTCTTATGTTCTTATGACCTGGTAATTTCTAGTGTCATTAAGATAATTTTTCCTCTTTTCCCTTTACCCACTCCTATATTAACCTACCTGACCAGTCATCTTCAGAGGCCCTGCTTTGGGTGCTCCCGTCACCTGAGGCTCCATGAGTGGCAACCCCAGAAAAGGCCTTTTGGTTTCTTTCCCCAGGGAAAATTATCTTTCCCTCTTTATCATTGCCTTATGCCAGTAGATGATTGTTCGGTTGGTTGGTTTTATGTTCCCTTACTAACTCTGTTTTTGTGTTTTTATGTATTTATAAGCTTAATTTATTTTAACTATATATTATTTTATTATAATTGTTATCTTATAGTCTAATAGCAAACTCTGGATATATTTGGATCCTTAAATCCAGTGACTGGAGCTGTGAATGGCCAAGTCATATCTTTCTACAAACATGAAAAGATCTCCAGGTTTGCAGAAAAATGTGAAATATTTAAAAAGGTGGGGGGTACATAATGATAAAATAAACATTTGTAGCTTTAAGGAATGGATTCACTCAGTTGTTCTTGCTAGGCAACAACAGTATTCCAGGATTGAGGTGGGTCTTTCCAGGCCTATTTTAGCCTTTGAGGGAGGACACATGGGGGCCAGCCCTGGCTAGAGTTGCCAGCTCCAGATTGGAAAATTCCTGAAGAATTTGAGTTTGAGGAGAGCAGAGTTTGCAGGGGAGAGGCCTCAGCTGGATATAATGCCATACAGCCCCCCCCTTCAGAGTAGCCATTTTTTCCAGGGGGGGGGAGATATCGGTTGCCTAAAGTTCAGTTGTAATTCTGGCAGATCTCCAGGTCCCAACTGGAGATTGGCAAACCTAGGCCTGGCAGCAACCACTGGGTGACTTGATACCACTTGACTTGTACGACTTTGCTAAGCCTGGCTACTTGCGGCTGTTCAAAAGCAGCCACCCTATGAAAGACAGTGTGGTGTCTTCATTAAAGCTTCAGGGAAGGATCTGGGAGACTGAGATTTGAATTTTCATCTTGCTGTGGAAGCTCACTGGGTGATTTTGGACCAGTCACATACTTTCAGCCTCACCTGCCTCACAGGGTTGTTGTATGGATAAAAAGGAGGAGAAGGGAATAATGTAAACTGCTTTAGTCCCCACTGTGGAAAAAGGTGGAGTATGAATGAGGCAAATAAATATAATTGATGATGGGTGGTAGATAAAAGGTAGCTGGTGAATAGCTGAGAAGAAGAGAATGAAGCAGGGGTGGGGGAGATGGTATGGGGGTTACCAGGGGAAAGGAATGAGGAAGTAGTATGGGAAGGGGACTGGAAAAGTTAGTGAGGTGCCAGGCCTCACGTCCTTGAGGGTTCCCTATCATGCAAATAATCCTGGCCCAGTGGCCAGCACCACAAAACTGGACTACAGTTTTCCAAGGTAAAGGCTGGTGGAGGTGGGGTGGGGGAGCTGGAGACAGAGGGGCAGATAACAGTAGCCTGTCTCTTGGGTGGGAAAGAGATAGGGTTATCAACTTCAGGCTAGGAAACTCCTGGAGATTTGGGGGGTGGACCCTGAGGTTTGAGGACGGGATGGAAGCCCAGCATGGTAAAATGTCATAGAATCCACCCTCCAAAGCAGCCATTGCCTCCTTAGGAACTGGGGCTGCCAACCTCCAGGTGAAGGCTGGAGATCATCCAGAATTGCAGCTGCTCCCCAGAGGGCAGCAATCAGTTACTCTGGAGGGACATGGCTGCTTCAGAGGGTGGACTCTATGGACCCTGCTGAGATTGCTTCCCTCCCCAAACCACACCTTCCCAAGGCTCCTCCCAAATTGCCAGGAATTTTCCAACTCGGAGCTGGCAATCCTAAATGGAACAGATCTCTGTAGTTGGGAGATCCATTGTGTTTTCGACAGACCTCCAGGTTAGCAATCCTAGAAGGAGAGAAGCAAATGGGGAACTGGGGGAGGCTATGGGGCTTTCAGGAAAGGGAGAGGAACTAATGGGAGGGAGGGAGGGAGGGAGGGAGGGAGATGCCTCCTGAAAGTCCTTTCAGGTTCGTGCCTGTAATTATATAATTGTTAATCGTTTTAAATTGTATATAGTGCCTTTTTAAGGTTTGAAATGTTTTTATATTTAATTTTTTTAGCACTTTAATGTTCACTGCCTTGGGGATGCTGAATTGGGTGGAAAGGTGGCACAGAAACATGATTGCCAGGAGAATTTGCCCATAAGAAAGAGAGTTCCAGTAAGGTAAGATGAGCTGTTGATCAGATCTGCTTTGATACTTCCTGTCAACATTCATCTTGAGCATAACACTAAACTGAGTAGTTTTTCATTTGTTCTGCACTTGTGAATAGTGAATTTGTGAACAAGTAACAAATGTATTACAGCCTGTGGCTGAGTCCACAAACTAAATTATGACATTTACCCAAAAACTGGCATGTTCATGGATGGATCCTCATGCTGACCTGCTTGTAAAGCACAGAATTGCTTTTAGTTTATCATTTATTTAGGCCTGAGTAGTCAGATATATCATTAAAATTATCAACTATGTATACATTTTCATGCCTGTGCTATATGTGTTCATGAAGTGACTGCAAGACTAGATTGCAAACGGCTCACAGACACACCTATGTAGTAGATCTCAATTAGAAGAAGAAGAAGAGATTGGAAGGAGTGGGGAATCAAACCCGGTTCTCCCAGATTAGAGCCCGCACACTTAACCACTACACCAAACTGGTGTACACCAAACAACCCTCCAACAGATAGTATTAATGTGCCTTTTAAAAGTTGGTGGTGGCAGACAGGTGGCGGGGACTGAAAGCTACAAGCAATTACTATAACTGAGAAATGAATTAACTTGGAAGCCTCTGAACATTCCAGCAAATGATTAGACCACTGAGCAGGACATGAGCTGAACTGGCCAGTGATTCAGCTGATTGTTTACAAGAATAGAGGGACAATATTCCTTTTGTCTAACAATGTGTTTGAGACTTCCTAGTAAGTAGGTCAATAATATATTAAATTGTTTTCCAGCCACCTTATAATGTGTTGACTTTTCAAATTTTCTTTTTAAAGTTCTGAAATGTTAGACTACATGGACCTTGGTCTGATTCATCAATGTGACTCTTTTGTTCTTAGCTAATTATTAAAGCAGCCTAATGACAGCCATGCTAAAATGCCAGCACCATCATACTGAAGCAAATGGAGGAACCAAATCTGTTTTTAAAGATATTTGAATGTTTATTCAAGGATTTATTTCAAATATATAGGCCCTTGAATTTAATTCAAAAGGTATATTCATATATTTTTTTTCTGGGACTGAAAGGTTCCTTCCACCCTAATTTCCACTTGATGCTTCTTGTAATAATTTATTTGCAAAGTAAAGTAAGGAAAAGCTACTGTGAAAAGGCTATAGCTATGGCACTGTAAAGATGCAGAATGGATTTATGATTGGATTTCTACTACAAACACAAATTCCCTGGCATTTTCAGAGTGAGTCAGATGCTAAATTCAATTAAAACAAAACTGTTGGTTTGTAATATAATCTGTCTTCTAATCTATTTTCTAATCAGATCAAATACAGCTTCATATAGTGTAGCCATTGGCAAAATGCACTGCCAGGAACCTTTATGTTCACTGTCTGTTGTTTATAAGGCACCAGATTATGATATAATTACAAATAAGTAGACGATCATCTAAGTCATTAGTGTAAACATGTTGTTTGTTTGCCATAAGATCTAATAATAGTATCAGAATCTGATCAGTAGCTTTTTTTTCCTATTGTACTACTTTGCCCACAGACCCTGAGGCTGTGTATACATGGCCACTAATGCTTTCCCCCTTATACTCAATGTAGCAAGCTTGAAGAGTTTTGTTCTGTTTATGATGAATATAATGTTTCTAACAAGGAAAAGGAATTCTGCATTCATATCAGCTAGGATGCTTTACCTGATGCTTAGTAGCTGGTGATATAATCTTTTGGCATGAAGATAGATGGGTTGTGAACTGACTGCATGGTGACTTGCCTGCCTGGTGAGAAGGTAATGGACAATATACATGGCCTAGATAGGCTGGTAGACAGTGCTGGTGAGAAGCTAGTGGTTGTGGCACATGTTGACATCAACGATGTAGGGGAAAGTAGCTGTGTAGTCCTGGAGGAAAAATTTAGGCTGCTAGACAGGAGACTTCAAGGCCAGGACCTCCAAGGTAGCCTTCTCAGAAGTGCTGCCTGTTCCACACACGGGGCAGCTAGACAGGCACAAATTTGGAGTCTCGGTGTGGGGATAAGATGATGGTGTAGGGAGGAAGGGTTTGAATTTGTTAGGCACTGAGATGCTTTTTGGAATAAGCAGGACCTCTACAAAAGAGATGGTCTCCACTTGTCCCAAGAAGGAACCAGGTTGCTTAAAATCAAAAAAGTGGCAGAGAAGGTTTTAAACTAAATCCAGGGGAAAAGAGGAAATGAAATGTCTCTGGTTTGGGATGTTTTATCTCTAAAAGATGAAGGGGTAGGTGTTACTGTTCTAGATGGAAATGGATTAGGACTGGCCACTGAGAGGGTGACAAACAGTATTGATTGCCTGACAAGGACTAGAGGCCCCAGGAGAAAGGATGCGGGCCTAACATGTCTGGGGAATTATAGATGTTTATATGCAAATGTTAGAAGTGTCAGAGGTAAAGTGGGGTTGCTGAAGTGCTTAGTTTGGGCTTTTCAGAAACTGGGTGGGATGAGGATAATCAGTGGGATAGAGAGAGATAAATTATATCAGAAGGACTAAGAGGGAAGGGTCAGAGGTGGAGTGGCTCTGTATGTCAGAGAGGATATACGGTCCAGTAAAATTGAGAATCTAAGAGAAATCAATTTGCATACAGAAACACTATGGGTGGAAATAGTGAGCCCAAAAGGAAGCTTAACTCTGGGAGTTTGTTATCACCCACCAGATCAAAGTTTAGAGGATGATTTAAAAACAGCAAAATAATTAAGGAAAACAGCTCGATGAAATCACTGTGTCATCATAATAGGTCTGCTGCTTTTTAAACCTATTCATTAATTATTTGGAGTTGGGAG
>NW_015167603.1:216314-227249 GCF_001447785.1 Gekko japonicus
CCTAACTATAAATATACGTTGATGGGGTCTGAACTGGTGGTAACTGACCAGGAGAGAGAGATCTTGGAGTTGTGGTAAATAACTCACTGAAGATATCAACTCAGTGTGTGACTATAATAAAAGAGGCAAATGCTATGCTGGGGATTATTAGAAAGGGGATTGAAAACAAATCAGCCAGTATCATAATCCCCTTTTATAAATCTATGGTGCGGCCTTGTTTGGAATACTCTGTACAGTACTGGTCACTGAGCCTCAAAAAAGATATTACAGCATTGGAAAAGGTAAAGAAAACAGCAACTAAAATGATTAAGGGGGTGGAACAGCTTTCCTATAAAGAAAGGTTACAGGAGTTATGGCTTTTTAGTTTGGAGAACGACTATTGAGAGGTGACATGACAGGGGTTTACAGAATTATGCATGGGTCTGAGAAGATAGAAAAAGAAGTACTTTTCTCCCTTTCTTACAATACAAGAACTCATGAGCACCCAATTAAATTAACGGGCAGTAGGCTTAGAACATATAAAAGGAAGTACTTCTTTACCCAAAGACTAAAGGCTTCTAGAATTCTGGTCCCTCTGGTGTACCTCCTAATGGCACCTGGCTTTTGGCCACTGTGTTACACAGAGTGTTGGACTGGATGGGCCATTCGCATTATCCAACATGGCTTCTCGTATGTTTGTTACTAGCAAGGGTGGGGCCAGTTGCTAAAGACCAGGGCTGAGCTTCTGTTTCCCTCATATTGCAGATGTGTAAGCCTTTGGCATGTCAGAAGTGTGAGCAGAAGTGCAAGAGCCTAAAAGTTTTAAAACCAGCTCTTTTGTATCTTCTCCAGGAATGTTGGACAGCCTTAATCAACCCCCAGTCCACTCCTTTATGGTGGTCTTAGAGACACCTATTCCCAAACAAATCTGTCTGTCAAATTATCTGTTCTGATAGATAAATCTCAGCTCTGCAATGCTCTTTCCACAGGCTTGAACCCAACCAGATGAGTTTCAAGCACTAGGTAAAGACTTGGCATTTCATGCAGGCCTTTTTCTGCTGTGTATACTGTTTGTGTATACACTGCTTTGATTGTTATAATGCCCCCCTCTCTGGGTGTGATCAAATGAGCACTTTGATCCATTGTTGTTGCTCCTTCTAAACAGATTTAGAGTGCTCAATCAGACAGCAACATCTGGCTCCCACCCTGCAGTTGTCAGCCTCCTGTGCTCACCCCCGACTTTGCAGAAAGTCCAGTCTTTATTGATCCTACCAGTTTCACAGCACTTCTGCAGATGTCTGATCACTCTCTTGTGTGGTGAAGCTTTTTGGGAAGTCAGAATTCTCACTTCCTACTTTGCCATCACCCCCTTCCAAGTTACTGATGCGTGCGTAACGTGGCTATGCACTGTCAAGCATTACTTGTGGATTTTGTTGCCCCGTCCCCCTGCCCGCTCCATTCACCCCTTTCTCCACAAGCTGAACTGAAGAGAGCCCCTTCTCCCTCTGGAGCCACCACCTCACCCGTCCCTTCTCTGAACTAAGGTGGCTGTGTGTGTGAGGCAGTTAGGGAGGTTAGGGAGGGATGAATAAATGCATATTCACACATCTCTATCCAGATTCTAGTCTGATACTTCTATACCATACAGACTTCTACTCCCATCTTCATGGTAATCTAACAATGTGTGACATGACACCATTGCATTAAGTTGGATCCTACCAGCCTTTCTTTTGATGCAACAAGGAGGAGGGATGTTCTTACCCAATTCCCTTTCTTGTCCATCTCCCATGATTTGTCATATAGTCTCGTCAGGTGTCAGAAGTGATCTCTTCTCCCTCTTCTGCCAACAGAAAAGCAGAGCCTTCTGTTTCCCCTTGTATTTATGATCATAATTGTTTTACTTTTTTGTCCAAGATACAATTCTCAGGCTAAAATCTTTATAAAATACCTTTTAAAGAAGTGTGTCCCTTTCTATGTGCCATAAAATACCTTTGCAGCAAAAGGGTTAAAATAGAGCCCCTTCTCCCTCTGGAGCCACCACCTCACCCGTCCCTTCTCTGAACTAAGGTGGCTGTGTGTGTGAGGCAGTTAGGGAGGTTAGGGAGGGATGAATAAATGCATATTCACACATCTCTATCCAGATTCTAGTCTGATACTTCTATACCATACAGACTTCTACTCCCATCTTCATGGTAATCTAACAATGTGTGACATGACACCATTGCATTAAGTTGGATCCTACCAGCCTTTCTTTTGATGCAACAAGGAGGAGGGATGTTCTTACCCAATTCCCTTTCTTGTCCATCTCCCATGATTTGTCATATAGTCTCGTCAGGTGTCAGAAGTGATCTCTTCTCCCTCTTCTGCCAACAGAAAAGCAGAGCCTTCTGTTTCCCCTTGTATTTATGATCATAATTGTTTTACTTTTTTGTCCAAGATACAATTCTCAGGCTAAAATCTTTATAAAATACCTTTTAAAGAAGTGTGTCCCTTTCTATGTGCCATAAAATACCTTTGCAGCAAAAGGGTTAAAATAAATTACCTCACAATGAAAGTGCTGTGAATCACAGAGCATCACCACAGAAAAAGAAAATCTGTTTAATACACAGAACCATGAAAGAAGTTCCCTTTATTTTACATAACTTTGTACCATGCAGTTTTTGACATAATTACAAATCTTAAGAGTAGTGGAAACTATTCAGGTGACTTGTCCATAACCAGACTGGTTTCTTTAAAAATATGTGCTGGATGGAGTGTAATTTTCAAGTCAGATACATGGGCTTGTTCTCATCACCTGATATTTTTAACCTGATACTGAGTAATAATATTAGAATTGGGTAGTAGTAACTGTTTATCTAGGTCAAGGTCAGGCTTTATCTATGTATACAATAGAATGAGGGTAACATACATACAGGATACTATAAAGAAGGGAATACTTCCCCCCCCCAAAAAAGTTCCCTTATATTAATAATTATGTGGGAACTTACAAATCATCTCTCTCTCTCTCTCTCTCTCTCTCTCTCTCTCTCTCTCTCTGTGTGTGTCCTAGAAAAGCTATTTTTTGCTGAGTTTTTACATGAGTGAGAATTAAAGTGTCTTTGTTTCTACCTGTCCCTTCAGGATTATGTCACCTAATTCCTGCAGAGTGTGCAGATTGGATCTGTATTTACTATATAGGTATGTAAAGCAAAGGCATACTTTCATTTTGTTCTCTTCATCCATGTTCCACCTTTCCACCCAAACAGGACCCCCACAGTGGCAAATAGGGGTGTGAGGGGTGTGCATCCTGGAATCCCTGTGCTGAAAATATACATTAAAATATCTGATTCAGGTTACCATGATTTTCTGGAATGAATAAACAAATTCAGGATTCTCAGGTATTATGGAAAATACCCCCCCAACAAAAAAAATCTGTGTCATTTTATGTGTTTGTCTGTTTGCCACTAGCAGCAGTTTTTCTTTGCTTCTCTGAATTTCCAAGGCAGTTGTCCAAGAAAGGTGGCTCTGGGCCAGAGCAAGCCAGGTACAGGGCCCAGCAGAGCTACAAGTCTGTCTGGCTCCTTCTCCTTCTCTCCCTCCTTTGTGGGGGCAGTGCCCTTTCCCCCCTCTGCAAGTAGGATGGCTGGGGGCACTGTAGAATTCCTTGGTCCAATTCACTTGAAACATGGTGGGGGGGTTCTTTTGTGGTCAGGCAGCACTAGCTCCAATGCAATCTGAGTGTAATTTGGCTGGGAAAAGAGCCAATTCAGCCACCCCACAGGAGGCCCAAATACCATTGAATATGGGTATTTGTACCCTTCCCAAAATCAACATGAGGGAGGGAGGAAGGAAGGAAATGAATGCTGAATATCAAAACATGACAGTTCAACATCAAAACTACATTTTAAAAGTATATAAAATAATATAAAAACATATAAACACAGGTAACACCAAAACCAGTTCCCATGAAGATCCTGTCCATGTTGCTGTGAGAAACACTTGATATATTCATAAATACTGTAGTGTGATTTTCTTGAAGAATTTTCTCTAAGATATGTTTAAAGTAATCACAAAATACTTCTTGACTTAATGAAAGCATTAATCTTTATAACTAACTGCATACTAACTGTTAATGACCCTACTTTCTTGGGTTTTTAGTTATAGTGTGGGTTTTCTTTCTTTATACTGTTTGT
Source organism: Gekko japonicus (assembly GCF_001447785.1). NCBI lineage: Eukaryota > Metazoa > Chordata > Lepidosauria > Squamata > Gekkonidae > Gekko > Gekko japonicus. The sequence goes on from NW_015167603.1 coordinate 220,466, forward strand.
ATCCTGGGGTTTGTTATTTTAGTTTGTTATTTTTTTCCCCCCCTTCCATTTTTTCTCCCTCTCTTTTCTTTCCTTTTTGTAGTCACGTAGGTGTAATAAAAAATCAATAAAGCTACCCTCGGGGGATTAAAAAAAAAAAAAAGAAATATGGATTCTTACTGTAACTGACATGGTTGCTATTGGGGACCCCATGCTCAGTGACTGTCTCTCTAGACAATGAGGTATTTGTGTGAAACAGAACCCAATCCAATATTAATATCCTTACGTAAAATTGGTTACGTCACACACATGATTATGTGGAGAGGAGACCACGTCAGTCAAGTTCCTGGTAGTAACCAAGTCAAGTAAACAATGAGACCCATACATAGAAGCACAACCCCAGTTCTAGCAATGGTGCTCCAAAGGGTGATAATGATGACTGGATCCCTATAATTTTCTCGATTTGGCCTTGCAACTAGCTTGGCATCCTTGGGGCCTGGAAGGGCCCGTCGATTTTGTGACCCTGACTGAAGTGCTCTCTGGGGTACATATGGGGAAAGGCAGTCCCTCAGATATGTCAGACCCTGGCCATAAAGGGCTTTAAAGGTAAGAACCAGTACCTTGAAGTGAATCTGGTATGCTATTGGCAGCCAGTGCAATGCCTTCAGGACAGGCTGGATGTGCTCCCTCATGGGGAGACCCACCAGAAGCCTGGCTGCAGCATTTTGCACTAGCTGCAGCTTCCGGATTTGGGACAAGGGCAGCCCCATGTAGAGAGTGTTACAGTAGTCTAATCTCGAGGTGACCATCACATGGATCACTGTTGCTAGATCATTGCATTTGAGGAAGGGAACCAACTGCCTAATCAGCCGAAGATGGTAAAAAACTAACTTGGCAGTGGCTGCTACCTGGGCCTCCATTGTCAAGAAGGCATCCAAGAGCAAAGCTCCTAACCTCCAGCGCTGGCACCAGTGCCACCCCGTCAAAGGTTGTAAATGGGATCCCTACCCCCAGTCTGCCCTGATTCAAGCTCAGGACCTCCATCTTCGTCAGATTCAGTTTCAGTCAGCTCAGTCTAAACCAACCAGCCATGGCTTGTAATGCCGGATCCAGATCTTCCAGTCTAGAGCCAGACTGGCCACCAAACATCAGATGGAGCTGGGTGTCATCCACATATTGGTGACACCCCAGCCCATAGCTCCGGGCAACCTGGGCAAGGGAGCACGTGTAGATGTTAAATAAAAGCTGAAAAACCTGAAAGCTACGGGGAGCAGAAAGCAGAGTTTTCCAAACAGCTGAGCAGCAGGGACTGCCGCTCAGCTATTTTATTTAAATGGCTCCAAACTTCCTTCTTTTTGCTTGTTTAAACCAAACAGCTGCTCCCTGCTCCCTGTGGCTTTTCATGGGGAGCAGAAAGCAGGGTTTAAATAGCTTTTTGTGGGAAGCAAAATGTAGGATTCCAATGGTTGGAGCCACTTAAATCAAAGAGTTGAGCACTTGTTTTATTACTTAAAAGGAAAGTCCCCTCCTCAGTGCAACTCTCGACATGAGTGGCTATTAGTACTCATGGATCCCATAACTCTGGGAACCAAATTTCTCAGGGTCAGAAGGAGTTGGTGGCCAGAGGGGAATATTAGAATAATCTGAAGCATCTGCACTGCACAAACAGTAAAGGAGAAGGCAATGACTCTGATCATGCATGGTCTGAAAGCATGATTTAACTATGGTTGGTTTGTGAAAACAGGATTTGGATCACATACGCTGATTTAAATCCCAGTTTGCCTCAGCATCTACTAGGTTGGATCCTATAATCCATGGGTGCATGGATCAGGCATACTTCCTACATTCCCCCTCTCCAAAGTCCATTCTAAGCTCATGAAAGTTAAATGCCTGGTATTGTGGAACCTCTGTGGAATAACAGCCATATGGGTTGGGTTGTATTGAGAGCAAAGGAGGCAATCATTCCCTTATACCTCTTCTCCAGACACCAGCACCACTGGTACAAAAGGCAATTTCACCTCCCTTCTCCTCAACTTCCAACATGAGTGTTTATTAGTCTTCATGTGTCCATAGTCCTGGGAACCAACATCCCCAGGGTCTGAAAGGGCTGGTGGCAGGAGAGGAAGTTAAAACGATCTTTTTATTATTATTTATTTTGTTTGATTTCTTAACCGCCCTTCCCTGCTTATGCAGAGCTCAGGGCAGTTTACAACAACATAAAATCCAATACAATTTTAAGACCAGTTAAAAACTACAAAATTCCATATTAAAACATTCAGCATAAGTATTTAAGCACTTTAACAAGATGGCATATTTCACATACAGATTTTTGGCATTCAGATTTTGATAAGGAAAAGGGGGGGAGGGGGGTGCCAAGCAGATGTAAGGGAACTGTCGCTGGCCTCAACCAAAGGCCTGGTGGAACATCTCTGAATCTTGCAGGATTGTGAGATTCATGTACGGTGTAATTACCTTCAGTCTTTCCTCAGCCTCTTCCATAGAGACCAGGATATTATCCCAGCCTGCACTGTGGCAAGGACAGCAAAGAGGAACAAGCCAAGATTAAACACTATTTAAGCCTTTGTAGATCACATGAAACCATCGTTTAAGACTAATTATTATGGTTTATAAAACAACTTCACACTATGGTTTCAGGTCCTGGTTTGATGTCCCCTAACTAACTATTAGTTGCCAGAGTAGTCTTTATTCAAACATTCACTTTGGGTATACTTTGTTTAAACAATGGTGTTGTGTGATATCTTAACCCAGCCAATGTCTCACACATTTTTCTTTTGTTATGTGGATACATGAAGGCACAAAAGCTTCCCACTGCCATTTTAAGGCGCTAAACATTGTCGATATGAAAAACTCATCTCAAGTACATGAGAGCCTAGTTCTTGGGTCTCATATATAATGAATTAAACTTGTGTAGCTGAAAGCAGAGTTTTGATCCACTTTCTCCATCTGCAAAAGAGTATGCATTTTAATTACTGTCACTCCATAGAGAATTGGCAATGAATTTTCTTTAACTTACTGAGGCAGTCAGTGAAGAATTCTCTTAGGAACACTTCGATACCAGAAGGACATACTTGGCATGTTTGTGAAATTCCTTGAGGCCTTTTTTTTTTAATTAGGTTCTGAAACTGTTCAGTCAAGGTCACAGTCATTGCATCCTGATCACTTTATGAGGAGACCTAGGTTTTTTTCCATGATGCTAGTTTCAAATGTATACCAGGGTGTAATAATAATTGCTGTGATAAATGCACTTGAAGAGATCCTTTAGAACAGAGACTTAAGCTATCTGGTCATGCATCATCAAGAGCAGCATATTGTCTTAAGACTTCAGTTCCACTATCTTTTCGTCCTATTAATTTGGAAATCTGTTATGCTTAAAAAACATTGTGAAACATGAAGAAATATGTATGCACATGGAGTCCACATGGATAGCTTTGAAATCTGGGCCATTGTCTTTCCATACTTATGCAACTGGATTAACAGTAATGTGTTATTTACTATAAAATGGGAAAAAACGCACACTATATAGTTATAAATAGATTAAACTTGCATTAGGCAATCATAGACACAAGATCCTGGTTGTCACTTGAAATCCACACAGTCTTGATTCAGGAATGAGTGGGGGGAACTTACGTAAGCAAAAATTGGGGCCTCTGTGTGGCTAGGTATGCTCTGTGCTGACCTCAGTTGTCATCTCTTTACCTTTTATTAAAGTCACTGTGATCCAATATTGCTTCAGACAATCCATGCCCTGACAGTTGAACATCCTAACTCATGATCTTTTATGAGTTGATATCTTTAAGTAATGTGAAAATAGTTTGACCATATAGTATAGAGGTGTTCCCCAAATTTGAAAGAGTCAAACTGCAATTTGTAGTCACTTTTTTTGTGCCACAAAATGTGTCATTTAGGTTTTGCTTCTCTGCTGGATTGGGCAACAATTTTTGTATACTTCTACTTGTATCCAATAAACTATGTTCTCTCCTGACAATCACTCCAAATCTGTTCTTAATTTAATCTGTAATAAAATTTCACTTGCTCATCAGATTTAAAATATGTGGCTCCAGTGGTTATTCAGAGAAGTAATAGAGCATAGCATCAGTCTACAGCTGTGGTGTTTTAAAAAATACTATGCTTCTACTGAAGGCTTAGCACAGCAATGTAAATTATATAGTGTAGAGTGTACTTCAGTTGTCTTTGAAACTATGAAACTAAACATCTTATATGCACAAGGTCCTATGAGGAAAGGTTGAAGGAGCTGGGTATGTCTAGCCTGGAGAAATGACTGAGAGGTGATATGATAACCATCTTCAAGTACATCATATAGAGGATGGAGCAGAGTTGTTTTCTATTTCCCCAGAAGGTCAGACCAAAACCAACTGGTTGAAATTAATTTTTTTCAGCTAAACATTAGGAAGAACTTCCTGATGGAGCGGTTCCTCAGTGGAACAGGCTTCTTTGGGAGATGGTGGGCTCTCCTTCTTCGGCGGTTTTTACAGATGGCCATCTGACAGCATTGCTGATTCTGTGAGCTTAGGCAGATCATGAAAGGTTGCATCAGAGCTCAGTTCTTATGGCCCTTTCTTATATGCCAAGGGAAATGCTGATCACCACTTTGGGGTCAGGAAGCAATTTTTCTCCAGGCCAGTTTGGCTAGGGATCCTGGAGGTTTTTTGTCATCTAATGGGCATGGAAAAGCGGTTACTGGGGGAGGGGGGAGGGCTACATGAATTCCCTGCATTGTGCAGGGGGTTGGACTGGAGGTCCCTTCCAACTCTGTGATTCTATGATTCTAAGTTATAGCTTATTTTCATAGAATAATTAAATCCTGAGTCACTGAACTCAGATTATAAGGATCACTGATTTTTTCTTTGCGGTTCCAGTGTTCCTTGCATATTTTATTTATTTATTTTCAAAATTTATATCCCGCCTTTCTGCCTTCAAAAGGGATTCCAAGGCAGCTAACAAATTAGAAACTACATAATAAAATCACATCTAAAAACTATTTAAAAACCAAACTGCCCACAAAAAAACACATCATTAAAAGAATTAAAAACAAAACTAATGTATGTACAAAGACATAAAAGCAATGATTAAGATACGGCTTAACAATTATGTAAAGAAATTTACACCTGACAAATCAGAGGCTTATTATTCAAATGACCACTGTCTCTTGTAACCAATTATGCTTTTTGAATATTGTTTTCTTGATGATGTCAGTCCATATATAAAATATCATGTATTTCCTGAATATGTTCATAATATGTTCAAGAAGAAGATGAAGAAGAAAAATAAGAATGTTGTCAATTTTTGATGAGTTATTTGGTCTAATTGTTTTCCTGTTAATTGAAGCATATTTCCTGAATATGCTGAGAAGAAAGTAGTCAATTTTGGATGGATTATTTGGTCCATCTATTTTCTTGTTAATTGAAATAAAACATAGATCTTCCTCCTCATTTGACTTCATTTTTGACATGGAATCTAATATCTACAACACCATCAGAGAAGAAGCACAACAGGCCACTGACCAATCTGTCATAGAAATTTGGCCGGTAAACTCACATTTTTCTCTCAATCTCAAAGTGAAGACTATATCGGGGTGGGAGTCACGGCGGCAAAAAAAAATGGTGGAGGAAAGTATAGAGGACTCAGAAATCTTCTCTCCACTATCTAAACTCGATCTTATAGAGACGGAAGACGGATTTCTATTAAAAATGAGTGCATTACTGAAACCAGTCCAGGATCAACTGGTGGAAATAAAAAAGACTATAAATGAAACACAAAAAAAGCTGAATGTGCATTCACTTTAGCTAAGATGGTTCAAGATGAAACACACAATTTGCAAAGAGAAAATGACTTCTTGAATAATAAAATACTCAATCTGGACATGGAGCTTTGCAAGAACAATATCAAATTTTGAGGCTTTCCAGAACAACTTAATACAACTGAGGAATTGCATGTATTCATGGCAAACTGGTTAGCAGACATTTTAAATCTAGGAGAAGATGTAGTTCATTGTGAAAGCCTATTGCATTGGATCCCCAAAGAACCCCTTTTTAATTTATTTATTGAAGTAATTAATCCTGCTTCCATATAACTCAAACAATACATAGCATAACATATATTGCATACTTCAATACAATAAATGCTTCTTTCCCCATTCTCTTTTCTCCCTCCCCCTCCCTCGAAATGACCAGCAATAATTCCTTGATTTATAACTTTAACCATGAGCACACCTTTTGGATTTTAACCAATATGTTATTAATTGCCCCGCCCTGCTTTTACCCATCTTATATACCCTAACCATCTCTTCTTGACTTCCACAATCTTATCCTCACATAACTTTTCCTGTTTTAATATCATTAATATGTCTGACTGTATCCATTCATATAAGTAATCATTCCATCTGTCTGTACTCTATTTTGTAGCATCTTTCCAGCCAAACACTATAACCACATGGGCAGCTAAAATCATAACTTTAAATAAATCCTCCTGATATGGTTTTTGTATTTTACAGTTCCCCAAAATCCCCATGGATAATACTTTCCCTGATAACTCCACTTTAACCTTACATACTTCCTCCACCTTTTCCAATATCTTTTGCCAAAAATTAACCACCTTAGAACACCCCCACCAAAGATTTACGTAATAACCCTTTTCTTTTTTACAATGCCAACAATCGGATGTCAATCCCTTGATCATATAAGATAGCTGAGCAGGCGTCCTATACCATTTCAATATTAATTTCATTTCCATTTCTCTAAATTTTTCCATTTTTATATCACTAATA